>NC_036839.1:32228769-32233202 GCF_002910315.2 Salvelinus sp. IW2-2015
AAAAACTTATCACGGATACACACAGTGCTCAGACATAATCAGTATGATAACACACAAAATATCTCTGTATTTCAACTTCTATCGACATTTTGAATGTTTGAACTGTAAACAGGTGTGGTTCAGTGATGGTGGAGAACTTGACACAAAAAAGAGACATTACACAGCTCCGAATCAGGATTGTAGTCAGAAGTCATTTATTGTGTTTGTTGAATCCTGACCAAATATAATATCGGAGTATTTATATAGAAAATAAGCACAGTGTTTTCAAAATGTTCACAAGAAAGACATATTGATGATTTATGTTATAGTTTGTGTCAGTCACCTTCTACATCACAGTCATGAGCTGAAAATACACTCCTCAGCTGTTCATTCCACATCCTGTCCCTGTGACTCTTTCTCCTCTATTTCAAAACTGTCATAGAGTCCTCTCAGAGTGATGAGAAAAGAGAGGAGAGAAGAGAGAGAGAAAGAGAGAGACGAAGAGCGAGAGAGAGCGAGAGAGAGAGAGAGAGAGAGAGAGAGAGAGAGAGAGAGAGAGAAGAGAGGAGAGAGAGAGAGAGAGAGAGAGAGAAGAGAGAGAGACAGAAGAGAGAGAGGAGGAGTTGTCTCTCCCTCTGGTAGGATGATATAAACTACAGTTGGTGCGCTCAGAGAAACATCATAAAATAACCAGGGTTATTCCACTCAGCCTTCACCTACACATTCAATAATGTGGAATATCGTTTCCAATACATAATCATATTGACTGGAGTCATTACGTTTACACATCCACAAACTGCACAGAACACACACACATACACTTACCACAGAAGACTTTGTGTGTCGTGGTTTGTGTCCAGGTCTAGTGATGTTTTCCAAAGGCCATAAGTGCAGTTAACTCCATGTATCATCAAGTGTAACTGGTTTTCTTCTGTGAATCTTCCTCTGACGGAACAGGTAGTTATAGAGATGGAGCCTTGGAGACCACGGCTTTCCTAGAATGGCCGGTCTTATAAGAGACACATTCACTGTCAGTTTATAACTAAATTGTTTTGTATTGAAGCGTCAAGCATTTGGCGTTACTGTATGGACGCTCTAAATGTTTATGCCCGGAACTAGGTAGAGTACAACATCACCCTTGTACGAGTAAACTCACTCCTCTGATTTCCCAATAACATTTTACTCACAGTGTTAGAATTTTTTCTCTTTTACCTACACACAGGCATGCAGCCAAGGCATATACACACAGCATGCATCGTCCAACATATACACACAGCATGCAGTCCAAGCATATACACACCAGCATCCATGCCCAAGATATACACACAGCCATGCATGCCCAAGCATAGACACACAGCAGTGCATAACCCAAGCATATACACACAGGCAGCATGCCAACGCATATACACACAGCTGCAATGCCCAAGCATATACACAGGCATGCATGTCCAAGCATGATACACACAGGCATGCATGCCCAAGCATAATACATCACAGGCATGCAATGCCCCAATGCATATAACACACAGCATGCCATGCCCAAGCAATATACACACTGGCAATGCATGCCCAAGCATATACCACAGGCATGCATCCCAAGCATATACACACAGGCAGCATGCCCAAGCATATACAACAACAGACAGCCATGCCCAAGATATACAACACAGGCATCAGCCCAACGATATACACACACACCTCTCTCCCTTATGATGATGTCAAATAATTGGAGATGCCCCCAGTCCAACAACTCATTCAAGCTCTACCTGCTCTTCCACATACACCACACGCACGGCAACGTTATGCATGCACCGCTACACACACACCACAAACACACACACACACACACACCACACACACACACACACACACACACACACCAACACACACCACCACACACACACACAACACACACACACACACACACACACACATCACACACACCACACACAACACACCACCACACTACATAACCCACTGCCTTTCAATTTTCACGTGGAATTGGCAGAATACTTGGTTGCAGACTTGATCGTAGTTTGCACCATTAGGACCCACCAAAAAGACACAAGAAAGCCAGAAGTTTGTTGAATTCCCAATGTGTTATCACTATGCTTTCAACTATCTAAAGGCACAACCAAATTTCAATYGAAAAACATTTTTGGTTTAGTTMTCATCTAAATGTGTTATCATTGCGCTTTCAACCTTTTAAAAGCATAATAAAGTTCAAATGGGAATACAATTCCAGATATTTTGTATTTATTATTTTGTATAACTTKATGTGTTATCACTGTGCTCCATCTAATAGCACACAAATTACCTGGATTGCAGGTGAGATTAAAGTGCAAGTGATCAATGCAGGTCAAGATTCTGCGCAGATTATTACAGCAATTGTGAATATCTCCACAGAGCTGCTTCTTTTGCATGCTACCCTTAACATGCATGCTTTCTATGATTACAGAAGAAGACATGTATAGTTACAGTAGGCTGACCTCAATGTGGCCACGATGTGTTCAGGTTGAGTAAATACTGTTACATTAGTTTGTAAAATAGTCTTAACTTGAGGCTATTTACTGTATTGCAAAAATATGATTGAATTGTGTTTAGTTGACAACGCAACCAAATATTAACATTTAAAGGATATCTAATGCTTGGATAGTTTCATCTGAGCCACTGGCTCAATCCAATTTTTGTAGTTTTATTTGTGTTTCCAGTTTGTTAACAAATTAATTATTTATATGTTGGATTCACGTTTCCATCTCAACCAAAAATGTATGTTAAAGAATAGGACTAAATCCAATCAAACTTCATTTAAAGTACATTTACATTTTGATTCGATTTAGACCTATTCTTTAACTTAGATTTTTGGTTGAGATGGAGATGTGAATCCAACATATCAGTTATTAACTTGAAGATTACATTTGAAACCAACCAAAACTTGAAACCCTAAGCCTATATGTATTGTCTATTTTAAGTTGAACTATGGGTTGAATTGAAACAATAGCTGTTGATGACTTTGTAACTGCTATATAGGCCTAAATAGTATCACTGATGATATGTGACGTATGAAGTATGGTGACATTTCATTTGTTCTGTTAAATCTACCCTTTAGAATGACTTCAATGTCAAATATATTTAGTAATTAAGAGGTCTCTCAATAATCATTCTCATGATGGCACATTTTTGTTAAAACCCTGGATGGGAGAACAAATTAATAGCTGTAGATAGATCAACTCTCCAGTAGGAGGTGCTGCCCAGCCCATTGTTTTTTTCTTGTAGTGGATATAACGTTGAAGATCTGAAATTGGTTCAAAGGTATAAATTCAACATATTTTATACAAAGGTTTGTCTATGTTGAAAATTGGTTACAATGATGACATAATCCCGTGGTTGAAATTTCAGCCTAAAAACAACAGGGCATTTATTAAAATGTATGACTATTTTKAAATCCAATATATTTTCCATGTAGATTCAACGTCACAATACGTTAACAAATTACGTTGAAACAACATTGATTCAACCAGTTTGTGCCAGGTGGGATGCATGGAGATAAGATAGGGCTCTCTGCAGGTTGGGGGTCTGTCACTGGCATGGACAATGGCTACTAATCTAGACAGGAGGGAGTGAAAGGGCAATTGAGAAAAAGAGGAAAGATGAGATTTGGGGAGGTGTAGAGAGGAAGGTGCAAATGTGACATTTTTTTAGGTTATGAAGTGTTGGATTGTGTTTTGCACTTCCTTTGAGTGTTTGATCTTTCATCC
This sequence comes from Salvelinus sp. IW2-2015, assembly GCF_002910315.2. Lineage (NCBI taxonomy): Eukaryota > Metazoa > Chordata > Actinopteri > Salmoniformes > Salmonidae > Salvelinus > Salvelinus sp. IW2-2015. The sequence goes on from NC_036839.1 coordinate 32,232,507, forward strand.
ATTCTCCATCCTACCTGCCCCTGTCTCATCACCCTCACCACTTCTCCACTCCTATATGTATTTTATCCTGTAGACCAGCCTAACCCCTGACCCTAACCCTGGATACATTAGTCTTTTATCTGTGTTGTTGACTTCTCTGGAGGCAGAAAGTCCACAGTAGCTTTTAGACCACAGCTTCTGTATCTATAGTTGTTGTCCAGGGACTTGCATCCTCCTCTCTCTCTGATAACCACACCACTCAAGAACTCACTTGTTTCACCCTCTCCTTTATTTGTACGGGTCTGTCAGCTCCACTCAGTAAAGTAGAGATGTGAGTGACAAACAGTGACTCTGCCAAACTCTAGAGGGCGCTACTGTGGCATGACCCGATTTGGAATTGAAMGGAGTCTCCAGTCAGGCGATACAAATCAACTGATATTCTGTTGTAGTGATTTACTGTACATGGTCATGTACACAATGCTATTAATCAGTTAGAGGTTATTCTCACTCATATCCTCTCGACATCCATGCATGCTAGGCTACATCTATCCACAGAAAATTAGCAACACACTGTATTGGATTATCCAACAGCTAAAGGGATAATTGTCATTCAAGTGTAACCCTCTTCTTTATGCAACCCTCACCCACTCTCTGCTCTCTTCTTTATGCAACCCTCACCCACTCTCTGCTCTCTTCTTTATGCAACCCTCACCCACT
>NC_036839.1:32233532-32263532 GCF_002910315.2 Salvelinus sp. IW2-2015
CACTCTCTGCTCTCTTCTTTATGCAACCCTCACCCACTCTCTGCTCTCTTCTTTATGCAACCCTCACCCACTCTCTGCTCTCTTCTTTATGCAACACTCACCCACTCCCTGCTCTCTTCTTTATGCAACCCTCACCCACTCTCTGCTCTCTTGTTTACCTGCATCTTGTATCACCCCCTGTTTTTTTCCTCTCCACCCATCCTTGCTTTTATTCTCCTACTTTCTACTCTCTTCTCCAAGTTTCCCATTCATTCTCTTCTCTTGTGTTCTCCTCCTCTCCCCTCTCATCTTACCTCTCTTTCCCCCACCTTCTCCAGTTTAGCTGGGTTGTTATTGTGAGATTGATGGTCTCAATGAGGCATAAGGATCGCTATGGTGACCTGAGATGGCCCTGGGCTCACTCCAAATCAATCCGTTATTCCATCACACCAATCTCTCTGCCTTTCTCTTTCTCTCTCCCTCGRTCTGTCTCTCTTTACCTCTATTTTCTGCTTTTCTCACCACCCCTCCCCTACCCTTACACAACACCTCTCAGTAAATCAGTGGAGCCAGCTCAGCCATATTGAAATTCAATGTAAACAATTGAAGAAATTCTTCTTGCTTCTCTTGGTGCTGAATAAATTGCAGTTTTACGTTTGTCTCTTTGTAATTCCTCTCTAGCCCCCAAACCCTTTACCTTGTTACCATGTAGCACTAAGGATATCACAGAGCTCCCTGAGACCTGATGCAGGCAGAATTAAACAGGATTGGTGACTGGAGGGAAGTTAGTGATAATGACTCTGGGGAGGGTGTGTGTGTGTCCACCACACTCTGCTGGAGTTTTGTGTGTGGTGCTCGTGGTTGTGTGTGGTGTGCGCTGTGTTGGTGGTGGTGTGTGTGTGGTGTGTTGTGTGTGGTGGTGGTTTGGTGTGTGTGTGGTGGTGGTGTGTGTGTGTGTTGGTTGTGTGTGTGTGTGTGGTGTCGTGGAGTGTGTGTGGGTGTGGTGGGTGTGTGTCATTGTCGCCCGACATTGAAGTGCATCACCTTTGTGAGTCTCATCTGCTGACTGTGAATTGGAGCCGTCTGAACACAATCCCACTAATGAGAGAATGCAGCAGGATATGTTAATCAGGTGATTCAGGGATTCTTTGTCATAGATGTTAAACTACAGAAATATCCCACTGATTTACAGAAAACAGTGGAGGTGCTATCTCTCTTTTTCTCGCTTTCTTTATCTCTGTCTCAACAACCTCTCCCTCAAACTCAGCAAGACAGAGGAGCTGATCATGGACTACAGGAAACGGAGGGCCGAGCACACCCCCATCCACATTGACGGGGCTGTAGTGGAGCGGGTCAAGAAGCTTCAAGTTCTTCTGTGTCCACATCACTAAGGAATTACACACACCAACACAGTAARGAAGAAGGAACGACATCGCCTATTCCCCCTCAGATTTGGAATGGGCCCTCAGATTCTTAACCCTTAACCCACAACTTCCGCGTACCTACGGAAATCTAAATAACATACTACAAAAATCCCAATCAAAATCTGTCTGTTTAAGCTAGAGAATATCAGTATTTTTTGCATGGGCTGCATCTCAATCCACCCCATCTGCCGATATCGCCCTTCCGCGTCTGCGGTGAAAGGTGGCAGAGCCAGAGCAATGTTTGTCAGAACATGAGACATCCCGAAAATCTGTCTTCTCACAAAAATGTATGTTTTGCACTAGGACGCCCTCAAGCTTCACAAGACTGGTCCACGGTACCAGTAAAAAAAATGAATGGACGTTTTTTGGGGGACTATCTGTTGTTCTATGTAGTGAATCTGTGATTCAATGCATTTCTATTGACTAATAGCAGTAATACCAAATTCAGTGTTTCATCCAATAATTTGTATACTGTATATATATTGTTTTATACCTTAATGGGTCTTAGAATTCAAAATCAAATAGCTAAATGATCTTTGTAAATGAGAACTTGTTCTCAACTGGCCTACCTGGTTAAATTAAGGTGAAATAAAAATAAAAATTGGTATGACCATCTTAAAACAATTCCATATATTAGCTAAGAACCCCCCCCCCCCCAGATAGACATGGCTTAGACTCTAGAGGGTTAAGCAAGTTCTATAGCTGCATAATTGAGAGCATCTTGACTGGCTGCATTGGTATGGCAACTGCTTGGCATCCGACCGCACGGCGCCGCTACAAGAGGAGTGATTGTGCACATATTATTAATATGTTTCTCGTCTGCATTTTGGTAAGGCCGGCCTTAACTAAGAGCATTCAACGAGAGCTAGTGCGTGCACCTGTAGTATTACGCAAACTGTGCAAACATACAATTGTATCTCTGTCCTTCTGCTCGAGTCAATCACCAATACTGTCTCTTCTCTCACACTCTCTCTGTCACTCTTCTCACTCTCAGTTCCACACTCAGTTCCTTTTGGAGTTGTACAAATTAATATCGACACGAGGGTTTAGGAGATGCAGCATAACAACATGCTGTAAGTGAGCAGATTCAGAATCAAAGCCTGCTTTAGAACGTACTTACTACGAGTCAATAACTAAATCAAAGTCACGATTGGACAAAGTGTGTTCATTTTCTTGCTTGGAAAGTCGTCCTGGTAGAAATAGTGTGTCGGTGTTCTTCCTATCGGTCTCATCCAGGAGGGAGAACAGAGGAATAACTGGCCGGCAGAAAGAAAAAAGTATAAACAGAACCTCCCCGCTTCTATTTTTCTTTCGAGCGTGATGCAAGCCAACGCGTCCAGCGTGTTTCCCTGGTGTTTAACACTAGCACCACCACATCAACACATCGCACGACATTCCACACAGTTAAAAGAAGTCTCAACAAAGTATCTCAGAATCGAAACCTCCCTGTCTCGCTTGTCTAACTGTAAGTCGTTAGTCTCCGGGACTAGGAGCGGGGGATCAGGGACTGTGAAGAGTGTTTTTAAATTTGGGGATTTATATAGTTTGGCTCTCGTCATATGTATGACGCTGGTTACTTCTCTCTTAATCCGATGCTTCTCGTAAATACGGATGTGCCGTAGGTAGCTTTATGTTGGTAGCCTTTAAAGTAGTGAGGGTAGTTTGTGTGTTTGTGTGTGGGGTTGGGTTTGCGTGTGTGTGTGTCGGTGGTGACATGTGATTTTTCGTTTAGTGTGCGTTGGTTTTTATTCTGCGGTGTATTGTGGATGTATTGATGTTTGTGGTTTCCGGGTCGGTTATTTGTGCCAATTTGTTGTGTGTGTGATTAGTGTTGTGTGTGTTCGTGGTGATGGTATGTATGAATGTAGTATGTGTTGTTGGCGTGTGAGTGGTGTCTTGGTAGTGCGTTGTGGGGGTTGGGGTGTGTGTGGATGTAGGTGTTCCATGACCGTGATGTGGTGTGTCCGCGATGTAAGGTGTCCCGTATGTGTGTCGCTGTTGTGTGGTGACGTTAATGTTGTGTGTGGTAGGTGTTGTGTTTGTGTTTGTGGTGTGTGTGTGTGGTGTGGTGGTTTGTTGTGTTTGTGTGTCGTGTTTGTTGTTGGTGGTGTTTGCTTGTGTGTGTCGCAAGGTGTGTGTTGGAGTGTGTGGTGGTTAGGGTGGTCCTGTTCCGTGTGTGCTATGTTCGCGTGGTGGCGTGTTTAACGGGTGTGGTGGTGTTGTGTGTTTGGCTGTGTGTGGTGTTGTTGGTGTGTGTGTCGTGTGTGTGTGTGTGTGTGTGTGTTTGTGTGTGCGGGTGTGTGTGTCCGGTTCTGTGATGTATGGTCCGGTAGGTAGTGTGTACCGTGTGTGTGAGTGGAGTGTCCGAAGTGTGTTGGTTATATAGGGTCTGGGTGGTTGTAGCGTTGGTGGTGTCTGCGGTGTGTGCGTTTGTTTGTCTAGTAGCGTGTTTAATTCTTGTGAGTGAGTGTGTGATGTGGTGTAGTGTGTGCTGTCGGTGTGGTTTGTGCTGTTTTCGTAGTGGTTTGTAGTGATGTGTTGTGTGTGTGGTGTTGTGTGCTATGTGTGTTGTTGTGTTGTGTTGTGTGGTTTGGTAGTGGGTATGGTTGTCCGTTATATGAGTGCCGCAAGTGGTGAGGTTGTGTCCGTCGAGTAGGGTGTAATGTGTGTGTTGGTGGTGTATGTGTTTGTGTTTTGTGGTGTGGCGTTATCTTCGTGTGTGTTGAGTGCTTAGAGTTTGTTATAAACATTGAAAGATTAGCTGGGACAGCGGCTAAAGCCATTAATGATGAAAGAATAGATCCCGCTCTTTTATGCTAGTAATGCTTTCTCGATCATTGATATTTACCGTTGCTTACTAAGATGGATCCTAACCCCTTTTATAAGCGGTAGAGGATTTGGGGCCCGATGTCAATTGTACCTAGGGGACATCTTTAACCATGCTTGGTGCATATAGAATTGAACATCCTCATGTAATTTTTAATATTGAAAGTTTAAATAGAGTTCGCATTGGTAAGCAAGTGTCTCTCTGGATCTTTCTGGAGAAATATATTTTCCCAGTTGCAGGAGGAATGAAGGATTGGAGTTGCCTCGATCTAGTAAAATCACTAGGGATATATTTGTATGGAGATTATGTGGTCGATTGAGAATGAAAGCGCGGCAGGATGTTTACACTCAAACATGATTACATTATATCGAGCTCTAACAACGAGTTGTAAAGATTGATGAGTTCTCTTCACAAGAATGAACTTTTAGCCCACTCAGAAAGTTTATTTTACAGACCATCCCTTGCCTTTTTCCTCACTATTTGTTCTGGGGGCGTGTAACAGTTGGAATTTAAACAATGGATGCGTAAAATTTAAGGATTATTTTTTGTCACTGACCTACACAATATACCCCATGAAGTGGAATTATGTTTTTAAAAAGCTGAGTCAATAAGTATTCAACCCCTTTGTTATAGCATGGCTTAATAAGGTCAGGAGTTAAAATGTGCTTAACAAGTAACATAATACATTTCATGGACTCACTCTGTGTGCAATAATGTACTTAACATGATTTTTGAATGACCACTTCATCTCTGTACCCCACACATACAGTTATATGTAAGATCCCTCAGTTAAGCAGTGAATTTCAAACACAGATTCAACAACAAAGACCAGGGAGGTTTTTCAATGCCTAGTTAAAAAGGGAATATATTGGTAGATGGGTAAATATAAAAAAACAGACATTGAATATCCCTTTAAGCATGGTGAAGTTATTAATTACACTTTGGATGGTGTATCAATACACCCAGTCACTACAAAGTGGCAGGTGTCCTTCCTAACTTAGTTGCCGGAGAGGAAGAAAGCCTCTCAGAGATTTGACCATGAGGCCAATGGTTACTTTAAAACAATTACAGAGTTTAATGGCTGTGATAGGAGAAAACTGAGGATGGATCAACAACATTGTAGTTACTCCGCAATGCTAATTTAATTGACAGAGTGAAAAGAACAACGCCTATAAATAATACAAATATTCCAAAACATGCATCCTGTTTGCAACTGAAGTAATACTTCAAAAAATGTGGCAAAGCAATTCACTTTTTGTCCTGAATACAAAGTGTTATGTTTGGGACAAATCGAAAACAACAAATTACTGAGTACCACTCTCCATATGTTCAAGTACAGTGGTGGCTGCATCATGTTATAGGTATGTTTGTAATAGTTTAGGACTGGGGAGTTTTTCAGAATAAAAAAGAAACGGAATGAATCTAAGCACAGGCTAAATCCTAGAGGAAAACGGGTTCAGTCTGCTTCGAACCAGACAATGGGAGATTAATTCACCTTTCAGCTGGACAATAACCTAAAACACAAGGCCAAATCTACTCTGGAGTTGCTTACCAAGAAGAGAGTGAATGTTCCTGAATGGCCAAGTTACAGTTTTGACTTAAATTTACTTGAAAGGCTATGGAAAGACCTGAAAATGGTTGTCTAGCAATAATCAACAACCAATTTGACAGAGCTAGAAGGATTTTAAAAAGAATAATGGGCAAATGTTGCACAATCCAGGTGTGGAAAGCTCTTAGAGACTTACCCAGAAAGACTCACAGCTGTAATCGCTGGCAAAGGTGCTTCTAAGTATTTACTTAGGGGTGTGAATTCTTATGTAAATGAGTTATTTCTCTATTTCATTTTCAAGACATTTGTGAAAACGTATAAAAGAAACTGTTTTCACTTTGTCATTATGGGGTATTGTGTGTAAAAAATAAATTTGATCCATTTTAGATTCAGGCTGTAATGCAACAAAATGTGAAATAAGCCAAGGGGTATGAATACTTTCTGAAGGCACTGTATATGAAGTAAATGTCAATGCATTATTATTTTCTAACTCCAACCTAAAGAACATACAAAACTATAAACTGCAGTTTTATGTATGGCAACAGTGTTTCAGCCAAACACACGCACACTATGGGTCAGCTACTTGTTCACCCGCACCCGCGTGCAATTACTAATAACTCATCCGCAAACGCCNTAATGCAACAAAATGTGAAATAAGCCAAGGGGTATGAATACTTTCTGAAGGCACTGTATATGAAGTAAATGTCAATGCATTATTATTTTCTAACTCCAACCTAAAGAACATACAAAACTATAAACTGCAGTTTTATGTATGGCAACAGTGTTTCAGCCAAACACACGCACACTATGGGTCAGCTACTTGTTCACCCGCACCCGCGTGCAATTACTAATAACTCATCCGCAAACGCCRGACTATATGTGATAAAATGAACATCTGAGGCCTGCACCTGCACTCCCGTATCCGCTAATATAGAAAATGCACTGTAGGCTACAGTCAGAAATTGCAGAATTTTGGGGGGAATTGTTTTGCCAATTTTTTGCCTGATTTAGATATGTTTCTGCTTATAGTTCAGACATTTTGCTATGCTAGTTAACCTGTCTATAATTAGATAGGCCTACATGCAGCTTCTCTTCTGTCATTAGCCTATATGTTGCCCTAGAAGACTAAATAAACCCACCAGAATATTGTCATATTAAAATTGATAGAATGAATGCTTCAATCTAGATGACATCAGTACAGTTTTCTCTGTCATCTCTGCTTCTTTCACAGAGGAAAGACGTTTAGGGACCGGGGAGAAAATGTCATTACTCCAAAAGCTGTGAAAACAGTCCAACATGTTTCTGATAGATTTCAGTTTAGCTTGGATGCATATTCTATGTGGTTGAATTACTATCAGCTTTTATGATGCTGATAAAGATGCTGATGAAGCACCTCCACAGATGGTATCTAACTACACAGTGCATTCTCTCAAGATGCTGAAAGAAAGAAATCATATTTCTCCACTCCTGTTCCCGAGTAAAAATGTTGCCCACATTTGGTGTATCATTTTACTGCAGGAAATACTTCATTCTGCAGGAGTTAATATTGAGGCTATGTGAGAGGTTATAGACCTACAGTCAGTGTCCAGATTTCAGTTTCCATTCAACCCATCTGAACAGTAGGCTACAGTTCCCTTGACGTGCCATAGTCCTATTTGAACTCCCGTCTTGTGACTGTCGAWTTTGATAGCGCCTCACAATCATCACACATAACATCGCCGGCATTGCTATCATCCTCTTTTATCACATCAGCAAATAAATATTTCCCCAAAATTACTTTTGTGACCCTTGCTTCTTTATTTTCAACTTTCCATTTTGCAGCTTTTCTCTTATTGAATAAAACTCCTACATTGTCCTTTTTTGCCTCTGTGGATCGACGTTAACTTTTCTGCCTGTTCCCAAAAGCATTTGGCATTTGGCATATAGGCTATTTGGCATGTGTAGGCCTACAGTTAGATCCTAAAGCTTACGCGCTAATGCCATACAGCCTAACATGATGGAAAGAAACCTCAATGTTGCCTATAGATATAAAATACACATTGAATAGATTTTCTAAGGTATTGTTTTCTCTTTATTCAACCCGCCCTTCATCCACACAATATTTAATCACCCTAAACCTGCCCGCGGATATAACCACCAGGACTGCGGGCTATGAGTCAACCTGGGCATCACTAACACACACACACACACACACACACACACACACACACACACACACACCACAACAACCAACACAACACACACACACACACAGAGAGTCCCATATGACCTGAGGTTGGTGTTTTATAAACACTCAACAATTACTCAGTGAACACAATACACAGTCACAGTGTTCAGGAGAAAGGAGTTGGCAGCTAGAGGAAGTCTGAGTGCAATTTCCTCTTATGAGAAACAGAGGGAGTCCTGAGGCTTGGGGAGGGGAAGAAAGGAGGGAGGAAAGAAAGAGGGGAAGAAATTGTTGAGTGTTTTTAATTCAGGCGATCTATCATCCTTCAAAGCTTCTGCAGTGCGTCAGTCACTGAAGGTTTTAAACTGTGTTTACTGGCCCCACTCCATTAGCTTGTTCATGCTGCTATTACTCATTACCCTCCACACACACACACACACACACACACACACACACACACACACACACACACACTAGAAGCCTTTACGTTCTGAAATGAACCTGGGGATTTCTCACCCTGACCCGATATGCATATTTTTCTTTTTAATATATAGAGACCGAAGGACAACTAAACCCTTTCCCTATAGACCTGGTCGAATCCAGTGCTGTGTTTGTAGGTTACTGTGAGTGTGAGCAAGTGACACGGTGAGCAGAGAGGAGGGAGAGAGAGACGAGAGACAGCAACCAACTAAGCCGACTCGCGCTATAGTAGACTAATAGCTGCCATAGCTAGGTTATTTATCATCCAATATGGTTACGTAGTACCTGTCTTGACTGCATCAAACCGGGAGAAGCTAGTTAAGCTAGCTAGGCTAATCGAGGCATGCACTTTCTCATCCTACAGTTACAAACAACGACAACTCCCATTCAGAATGTGAAGTAGCAGCCTACCTGTTGGCTCTTGGTCGCTGTAGCTTAACCTTCTTCCTTTAACTTTTAATTACGTTGTTTTAATTCAATATTCCATTGATTAGATATCTCCTAACTTTTGCCACACACGGAGGCTCTATGACTGTAGCCTATTGCCGCTTTGATGACTTCTGATTGGCCAACAACAACAAGCTACACGTGCCACTCTAGTGAAAAGCAGGAGCAGCAACATAAATTATACAATTTATTTTCTTTCTCTACTGCAGTAGTCAGGTTCGGATCTGTACGTTTCCTTCCGGACAAGTCAGTTAAAATTACACATACCCCAGACCCGTGACAATCTTATCAGATCTGACCCAGACCAGTGACAATCATATCAGATCTGACCCAGACCTGTGACAATCATATCAGATCCAACCCAGACCCGTGACATTATTTAGATTTCTGGATCTGGACCAGCTCTGGTCTCGGATCGGGTTTCGGGTACAGGCCGATCGGTGAAGACCTCTAAAGCAAGCTATTATACAGAGGTAATTGAATAAGCCTCTATTCAATTCCACGATAGAAATGTAAAGATCATTTCCGATTGAGCTGACATACAGTATGCAGTGTTCACCGTGAATGTAGCCTCTGCTAAAGCGGGAACATTTCCTTAACATTTCAACCACGCTGTAAAGCTGAACTTCCGCGATACTGATTGAGGAGGGCTCTTACTCTTTATAAACACAGTCAACTCAGGGAGGACTGAACTGGCTTTCCTGATTCACTTCATCAAACGATGCCACTCAGCCCCCAGCCTTGGCACAAACCCACTCCTGCATGCAAACAACCAGGTCCTCCAAACTTCCTCAGAGGGAAGAGGTCTCACTTTCCATCTCTGTTTGTTTAAAGCCCTATCAAGTGAACGAGTGAGTGTGTGTTAGTGTGTGAAAGAGTGTGAGTGTGATCTGTGACTGGTGTTTTGACTGGGGATGTACTAGCGGGTCTGTAGTCTAAGCGTTAAAGGATGGATGTGTAACAGCAAAGAGAGAGAAGGAGAGAGGCCTGCATTAGCCAGGCTCTCAAAGACAAATCAATCAGCAAAGGACTTTGTATACCAATCCTGTCCTCTAGCCTTGGTGAGATGGAAACACAGGAGATGTTAGGAGATACAGTTACTCTGGAAAGCTTTTAATCTGTCTGCCAGAAGAAAGCGTCGGGGTGAAGTGTTGCTGTCTGAGTGGTGTGTTAATATATATAATCTTTGAATATAAAGCGCCAAGTGACCCAGGACAAGTGTGTGGGGATGAAGCTTCAAGGAGAAGTATGTCCTGTATGTAGAAAGCATTGTGAAGAAATGTTTTTCTGTGTGTAGAAACAGTCTAGTCGTGGAGAGGGGCAGCTGTCTTAGCGTGTTATTACAAGAACATCCCTTCATCAGCTTAGACATCCTGAAGGCGACCAAGGCCAATAACCTCAGCCCTAGCACTCTGATCTATGGTCAGTTTAGTTTCCTTATAATGGTTTGGGGGGAAGGGGAGCTGATTGTAGATCTGTGGCTATGGGCTGGTGTGTCCTGTGGACCATATGGCAGACCTTGAGGTTCAAGGACACCACTGGTTCACAGACACAGACCATTCATCACTGGCACACACACACACATAGGACTCTTACCCAGGGATACGGAGGACACACACACACACACAAGCAAACTTGCACGCACATTCACACACATTCACACACACACATGCTCCATCCTCCTCTGCCTCAGCAGTGACCTTGGTGCAGTCTCAGACCTCCTAATATAGATCAGTTAGAGAGACTTTCACACAACGACAGACACAAATAGACTGGGGATAATGTCCTCCTCCACTCCACCCTCTGCAACGATACAGATAGATCAGTCTCTCTCTTTTTGTCTTTCTCTCTCTCTCTGAATAAGCACAGCGGCTATCAGCTCGGTGTGTATTTGACAGATCATGTGAGTTGAATGTTTCTTCTGTCTAAAGCATTAGACGGAACATCAACAATGGCTCCTAGTGAGTTATGAACTGTGCTTCAATAGTGTGAAGGCAAACAGTCCTCCTGACCTCTTCTCCCTCTTTTTTAAGATTCTCTCTTGCTCCTTTTTTCTACTTTCTCTCACTCTCTTTTCCACCTGTTCTCGCTTTGTTGTCGCCTCCTTCTCCCATCACGTTCTCTCTCACGCCTTATCTGTAACCATCTGGGGCTTTTCAGTGTCTGTTCACTCAAGTTGAGAGTGAATGTGTGTGTGTGTGTGAGAGTGAATGAGTGTGTGTGTGTGTGTGTGAGAGAGAGACATACAGACAGAGAATCTTGCCCTCTGTCAGAGCAGTGATACCACCCAGAACATTACCTCACCTAGCACCATATAACTCTCACTGTGACACAGTGGAACAGCATCATCTAACACTGGATATTAATGGACAACACTGTAGAGTACAGCTCAGGAAGAGAGCACTTTATACCTGTAGGGTTTTCTTTATCCATATTTGGTGGTGATATAAAGTGTAGTTGTCTTTAGTGGTACTTTTCAATTCAGAATGTGATAATTATGAATGTTTGAATGCACACACATGCATCACATCTCGCTCTCTCTCACACTCATCTTTGGTTTAGGTCACCTGAGTATGGTACAGACATTATAAGCCACAGAGGGTTTTAGGAGGATCAGACAATAGCAGCTAGTATGAGAGGTACCAGAATCAAATGAGGGTTACAGAGAAAGTCTGTCTGTTGGATCTATAACTACTACACAATAACTATATCAATGCAGTGGAAGTGTTTCATTTTCTTGCTGGAAGTCTGTCCTGGTAGAAATATGTGTCGGTGTTCTTCCTTTATTCTACTCATCCAGAGGAGAAAGAGGAATAAGCAGGGCAGAAAAGAACAAAGGAGAAAGAACCCCCCTCTTCTATTTTCTCTTCAGCGTGATGGCAGCCACCTCCAGCTGTCTGTGTTAACACACACACACACACACGTGGATCCTGCAGCTTCCCTGTGGAAGCCTACATAAGCCCCTAGTTTGGTCATCTACTGGTCTACTTTCTCTCTCTCTCTCCCTCCTGGGAAACATGTGTTTTCATTGACAAAGCAAATGAAATAGATAACAAAAGTGAAATATGGTTTACTGTTTAGAAATTAACAGTATGCATTACGCTCACAAAAGGAATAGAGATATTTAAAATGTCATATTATGGCTATGTACAGTGTTGCAACAAGTACAAAAGGGAAAACAAATAAACATAAATATGGGTTATATTTACAATGATGTTTGTTCTTCACTGGTGGCCCTTTTCTTGTGGCAACAGGTCACAAATCTTGCTGCTATGATTGCACACTGTATCATGACACAAGACGAGACCCAGATGCAGACACAGGAGGCAGATGATTGGAGTCTTACAATATTTATTTATCCAATAGAGTAAGGCAAGAGAATGGTCGTGGACTGGCAAAAGGGTCAAAACCAGTTCAGTATCCAAAAGGTACCGAATGGCAGGCAGAATCAAGGTCAGAGCAGGCAGGATGATCAGGCAGGTGGGTAAGTAACCCAGAGTCAAGCAGGGGTCAAAACCAGGAAGACTATCAAAAAGAGAATAACAAAAGGAGTACAGGAAAAAACATGCTGGTTGACTTAAATAACTTCTTCTTAATAGGGGGCGCTGTTTTCACTTTGGGAAAAAATCGTGCCCAATTTAAACGGCCTCGTACTCTATTCTAGATCATACAATATGCATATTATTATTACTGTTGGATAGAAAACACTCTCAAGTTTCTAAAACTGTTTGAATTATATCTGTGAGTAAAACAGAACTCATTTGGCAGCAAACTTCCAGACAGGAAGTGAAAAATCTGAAAACGAGGCTCTGTTTCAGGGCCTGCCTATTGAATTGCCTTATATTTATGGATATGCATGCACTGCATACGCCTTCCACTAGATGTCAACAGGCAGTGGAAGGTGGAATGGGGTGTCTAGCTTGATCTGAGGTCGAACAAGAGCTTTTGGAATGACATGTCTAGAATTTCCTTTCTCTACCTAGGCGCGGGAAGCACCTCCATATTGTCTTATGATAAGCGTTCGGTATACACGGCTAATATCTCCGGCTATGATTTTTTTTGATACATGTGATAATAACATCGTAAAGAATGTTTTTTCAACCGAGTTTTATCAGATTATTTAACGTTTATTGGGACTTTTGGAGTTTTCCGTTCTTTGCGTCGAGAGAAATTGGGAACGTCATCAACATTGGCTAGCATTGTGGCACGAATTCGACAGGAGAAAAGGACATTCTAAAGCCAAACAACGATTTATTCTTGACCAAGGACTCCTTGTACAAGATTCTGATGGAAGCTCAGCAAAAGTAAGAACAATTTATGATGTTATTTCGTATTTCTGTGTAAAATGTTGAGTCCTATTATCCGCCGTTTTGGCGGGCGCTGTCTCGCTATAACGTAAGCTGTTTGTTATGGTAAAGTTATTTTTAAAAATCTAACACGGCGGTTGCATTAAGAACCAGTGTATCTTTCATTTGCTGTCCAACATGTATTTTTTAGTAAAGTTTATGATGAGTTCTTTGGTCAGATTAGGTGAGTGTCCAAAAGAGCAATGTATAACCACGGTTTGCAGCTCTAAATATGCACATTTTCGAACAAAACATAAGTGTATTGTATAACCTGATGTTATAAGACTGTCATCTGATGAAGTTGGTCAAGGTTAGTGATTAATTTTATATATTTTGCTGGTTTTTGCGATCGCTACCTTTTGCTGCTAATAAATGCATTTGTGTGTTTGGCTATTGTGGTAAGCTAATATAATGCTATATTGTGTTTTCGCTGTAAAACACTTAAAAAATCGGAAATATTGTCTGGATTCACAAGATGTTTATTTATTTGCTGTACACCATGTATTTTTCATGAATGTTTTATGATGAGTATTTAGGTATTTCACGTTGCTCTCTGTAATTATTCTGGCTGCTTTGGTGATATTTTTGATGGTAGCTGCAATGTAAAACTATGATTTATACCTCAAATATGCACATTTTTGAACAAAACATAAATTTATTCTATAACATGTTATAAGACTGTGATCTGATGAAGTTGTTTCTTGGTTAGTGACTAATTATATCTCTATTTGGTCGGTTTTGTGATAGCTACCTATGCGGTAGAAAAATAGTGAAAATATGCGGTTGAGTCTTATGCTATTGTGGTTAGCTAATAGAAATACATATTGTGTTTTCGCTGTAAAACTGTCGGAAATGATTGGCACAGAGAGAAAGGAAACACAGGGATAAATACACTGGYGAAAATATGCGACACCTGGAGGGGGTGGAGACAATCACAGGAACAGGTGAAACAGATRAGGGCGTGACCCTGTGGTATTTCACCTAATAGATATGGGAGTTTATCAAGATTGGATTTGTTTTCAAATTTTTGTGGGTCTGTGTAATCTGCTGGAAATGTAAGTCTCTAATATGGTCATACATTTGCCAGGAGGTTAGGAAGTGCAGCTCAGTTTCCACTTCATTTTGTGGGCAGCGTGCACATAGCCTGTCTTCTCTTGAGAGCCAGGTCTGCCTAAGGCGGCCTCTCTCAATAGCAAGGCTATGCTCACTGAGTCTGTACATAGTCAAAGGTTTCCTTAAATTTGGGTCAGTTACAGTGGTCAGTTATTCTGCCACTGTGTACTCTCTGTTTAGGGCCAAATAGCATTCTAGTTTACACAGTTTTTTGTATTTTTTTTCCAATMRYTCAAGTAATTCTCTTTTTGTTTTCTCATGATTTGGTTGGGTCTAATTGTGTTACTGTCCTGGGGCTCTGTGGGGTCTGTTTGCCCCAGGACCTTTTGGAAGGTTTGGGAATCACTTATTTTAGCTATCACGGTTCAGGCAGTGGCGACCTGTCATTCAGGGCCCCACCTGTTTTCAGTCCCACATTTTTAGCAAAAAAATAAAATAATAATAATATATACAATACTTGTAACGGCATTCATCGGAAGAAGTTGAGGACCAAGGTGCAGCGTGATACGTGTTCATATTATTTATTCGAAACTGAACACTAAATACAAAATAACCTAAACAGTTCTGACAGGTGATACAAACACTGAACAGAAAATAACCACCCACAACTAACAGTGGGAAAACAGGCTACCTAAGTATGGTTCTCAATCAGCGACAACGATAGACAGCTGCCTCTGATTGGGAACCATACCAGGCCAAAACATAGAAATACAAAACCTAGACATACAAACATAGAATGCCCACCCACATCACACCCTGACCAAACAAAAATAGAAACATACAAAGCAATCTACGGTCAGGGTGTGACAATACTGCGCAAATGTTTTAGGCAGGTGTGAAAAAAAGAGGAATACTTTCAAAAATAGACATGTTAATAGATTCTATTTATCAATTAACTAAATGCAAAGTGAGTGAACAGAAGAAAAATCTAAATCAAATCCATATTTTGTGTGACCACCCTTTGCCTTCAAAACAGTATCAATTCTTGTAGGTACACTTGCACAAAGTCAGGGATTTTGTAGGCATATAGTCAGGTGTATGATTAAACAATTATACCAAACTAATGCTAATGATCATCAATTCAATATGTAGGTTGAAACACAATCATTAACTGAAACAGAAACAGCTGTGTAGGAGGAATACAACTGTTTGAGGAACGGCCAAACTCAGCTAACAAGGTGAGGTTGCTGAAGACAATTTACTGTCAAAAGTCATACACCATGGCTAGACTGAGCACAGCAACAAGACACAAGGAATTATACTGCATCAGCAAGGTCTCTCCCAGGCAGACATTTCAAGGCAGACAGGGGTTTCCAGATGTGCTGTCCAAGTTCTTTTGAAGAAGCACAAAGAAATGGGCAACGTTGAGGACCGTAGATGCAGTGGTCAGCCAAGGAAACTTACTGCATCAGATGAAAGACACATCATGCTTACTTCCCTTTGCAATCGGAAGATGACCAGCAGTGCCATCGGCACAGAATTGGCAGAAAACAGTGGGACCCTGGTACACCCATCTACTGTCCGGAGAAGTCTGGTCAGAAGTGGCCTTCATGGAAGACTTGCGGCCAAAAAGCCATACCTCCGACGTGGAAACAAGGTCAAGCGACTCAACTATGCATGAAAACACAGGAACTGGGGTGCAGAAAATGGCAGCAGGTGCTCTGGACTGATGAGTCAAAATGTGAAATATTTAGCTGTAGCAGAAGGCAGTTTGTTTGCCGGAGGGCTGGAGAGCGGTACACGAATGAGTGTAGACAGACAACAGTGAAGCATGGTGGAGGTTGCTTGCAAGTTTGGGGCTGCATTTCTGGAAATGGATTTTGGGATTTGGTCAGAATTAATGGACTCCTCAATGTTGAGAAGTACAGGCAGATACTTATCCACCCTGCAATACCATCTGGGAGGCTTCTGATTGGCACCAAAAGTATTATGCAGCATGACAACGACCCCAAACATACAGCGAAAGTCATTAAGAACTATCTTCAGCGTGAAGAAGAGTCCTGGAAGTAATGGTATGGCCCCCACAGAGCCCTGATCTCAACATCATCGAGTCTGTCTGGGATTACATGAAGAGAGAGAAGCACCTGAGGCTGCCTAAATCCACAGAAGAACTGTGGTTAGTTATCCAAGATGTTTGGGCCAACCTACCTGCTGAGTTCCTTCAAACTGTGTGCAGGTGTACCTAGAAGAATTGATGCTGTATTTGGTCACACCAAATATTGATTTGATGTATACATTTTTCATCTGTTCACTCACTTGCATTTTGTTAATTGATAAATATTAACTTAATTGATAAACTATAAAAAACATTTTTTTAAGCATTCTTACTTTACAATTTTTTTTCACACCTGCCTAAAACTATTGCACAGTACTGTATATATAAATAAAACATTGGAAGGGGCTTGCCTGTTTTGCATGTTATTTGGGCATTAATACGTGTCACATATCAGTTTGCAAACAATAATTATAATTATAATTGAGTCGGAATAATTATAATTGAGATAATAAAGCTGCATACAAACATGGTCTCTTTTTTGTTTTCTTGAATAAGGCAGCTCTAAAATGCAGGTGTTTCAGTTTAGCTCAATGCTTTCTGTGGTGGTGGGGCGAGCCAGCCGAACATGCGGAGCGTTGCGCCGTGATTGGCTCAGTGTTCTGTCACTCATGGGGACACTACGTTATCGCCAGGTTTAAGTCCTTAGTAAGGGTAGACATCCAAAATTCCAGCCCTTTGGGTCCTGCCATAGAGTTATATTACAAGTGCCATTCCAAAGAGGCTCAAGGTCATTGAACACAGATAAAATGACGTCAAGTCACATATGTACAGTATCTTTGATTGGACTGATCATGTCAACATCTTACTTTCAAAGTCTTAGCTAGCAGTCATCATCATGAATCAAGTCGACGATCTACTGGCAAATCATGTTTATTCCTTGTCAAATTAAGGTAAATAATGAAGAGAAATGATTGATAAAACGTATTGGTGCTCATCGGCCATTGAACATAAAGATTACACAAGTTGGAAATCGCAAATTCAACAATGAGTGGTTTGTAAGGAATCAGTGGCTAACTGCAAGAATTGCAAAGCAACCATTAGCCTGCTATTCAATGGAGTGGCTGTGTTTTTTCCCCCGAGTTACCACCATAAATCCAGAGAATGCCAGACTTTGATGACAAAGTTTGATGACAAAATTTGCCCACAAAGGACCGCCGCGCAAACTTCACAAGGTGAGTCCAAAAATGTATTGAATGCTGCTGCATAAATGATGTAATATGCAAGGGAGATATGTATACTGTAGCTAAGAAAGTTATACTAAGTGTATGTTGTGTAGTAAGCTTTTAGTAGCCCATGTGCCTCATCCTAATAATTTGGTCTACTTTCACCAATGCGGTATTGCAAACACATCGTTCGTGGCCGGTGTGTGCTTGTTTGTAAACTTTTTTTGTACAGCTTGACAGTGCTACTGATAGTAGTGGTGGTGCTTGGCTTGCACGTGCAAATTCAGCACACACAACATTCTATAATAAAATTGTGTTATTTCACGCGTCAAATTAAAAGCTTATTTAAAGCGTCAAATAGTGTTATATGACGTGCATTTTTTTTACAAGCAAAGACTCAAACAACGTTCAATGTGCCTCACCCTAATAATTTGGTCTATTTTAACCTCTCAATTTTGCCTACTGTTCTAACTTGGTGGTGCACATGTAGCCTATAACCTGTTTAAGAGAAATATAATCATTGAATATTGTAAGAGCTTTCATTGTCTGTTTACATGCCCCCTTTATTTATCCTATGGTTCTGACTTGTTGTACAGGGAGTACACTGTAAGAACGGCCCATGTTCTGAATTCTGTCGCTGTTCATTTAAAAAATGCTGAAGAAATAGTTATATTGACTATGTCCGTCGTCGCTCGCCCATTAATGTCTTAATCGAAATTACAGATTGCCTCTTATCTGCTTGTCGTCCCCATATGCCATAGTTTGTACATTTCAATTGTCAGTAGAAACCACATTTGTTAAAGCAAGTCAGCCACATCATATTTGTTTTTTTCAAAGGCAGTAAATGAGGCTGAATGAACTGTTTCGCTGCCAGACAAGGCTGCGCTGATAGTCAGATGTAGCAGTGGTAAGGTGTTGGGACTGCTGTTGGGACTCTGGTGTTGGGGCAGATTTATGTAGGCCCTAACAGTTTGTGGGCACCATTTGTCACCGTTATAGTGCAATAAATGTATTTAGTGTTGTGTTGTGTAGTGGCTTTGCTGTCATCTATCAAGACAAACAGAAAACGCAGGTATATATACACATGAGGTAATGGGAGACACCTGGTGAGGGTTGGAGACAATCACAAGACAGGTGAAACAGATCAGGGTGTGATTTTGATAATTAGCGTGTATTGTCCAAATTTTCTCACACACACACACACACACACACACACACACACACACACACACACACACACAGCTGGCAGGTAGCCTAGCGGTTAAGAGCTTTGGGCCAGTAACCGAAAGGTCGCTGGCTCAAATCCCTGAGTTGAAAAGGTGAAAAAATCTGCCCTTGAGCAAGGCAGTTATCCCCAAATAACAACTGCTCCCTGTGTGCCAATGATTCAGAGGGGTTGTGTTAAATACGGAAGACACATTTCGGGTTGAATGCATTGAGTTGTGCAACTGACTAGGCATCCCCTTCCCTAAACCAGTTGAGAAGGCTGTCGGAGCTCTAGGAGGGAAGGCAGATCATGGGAAGTGGCTAAGAAGGAGGGAGGATGAGGAGAGGAAATCCTGGGCCACATTATATTTCCATGTTGTAGATTGGAACAATTAATAATGAGACAATGGGTATCTTTTGTGAGAAATAGATTTACACATGTTTAACATAATGGTATTTTCCTACTGTGTTAATCAATTTACCCAGGTCGGTAACCTCTACCCCTTGCTGAACCATTACATAATCAATAACAACATGATCAATATGACTGAACATGAACTTGGATGTGAAGCCAGGGATACAGCTGGCCACGATCACATTACTGATCACTACTACATCTGATCTTCCATTTAATGTAGATTCAAATAACAATTATACTGGTTCTGATTAAGGCCAAAACCTTTAGCTTTTAATAGTTGTCGAATAAAAATGTGTTTTAATTGTAAGACAGTATTGTGCCTTTCCCTTTTCAAAAACAATAATACTGAAATATCTATTTACTGACTCAACGTTTGTGGAAAAAAGAACCACTGTGTATACATACACTACTGTTCAAAAGTTTGGGGTCACAAAGAAATGTCCTTGTTTTTTAAAGAAAAGCTAATTTTTTGTCCATTAAAATAACATCAAATTGATCAGAAAAATATTGTAGACATTGTTAATGTTGTAAATGACTATCGTAGCTGGAAACGGCTGATTTTTTATGGAATATCTACAATATAAATTTGATGTTATTTTAATGGACAAAAAAATTGCTTTTCTTTCAAAAACAAGGACATTTCTAAGTGACCCCAAACTTTTGAACAGTAGTGTATCTTTCTACAGGTTTAATTTCATAATTTGAACATGATGCAGCAGACTTGTTAGTTAGTGCTTGATTATATCACAGTATCTCTATATTGTGACCTTTAACCACAACACACTTCCTTGTTTCCAATAAGCCATTTTGAAATTATCAAATTGATCCATTTTGGAAAATAGCATGAATTTAAAAAACCTCAAGGCTACATGCATCCCGATGGAATTGATTTAATTAAAACGCTAAATAAACACTGTTTATAAGAAGCCAATTTATGCTGTATGTCATTAAAACAGTGTGGATAACACAAAGAGCAGAAAAGCCAATATTCCTCTCTGAGTTGAGTGGAAATAGACCTGTGAGAGCTATAACACGCTGCTCTGTAAGCTCTTTCTCGCCTGGATAACCTTGAATCAAACCTCAGATGAGAAGAAAAGCTATTTTCACTTCCCTCCCAGACGAGAGAGAGTTAGAGAGAGAGAAAGAGAGCATGTGTTTCTGCTTGCCACCCTGTGAACTCACCATCCCATCTGATGATAGGTCTCCACCTGTCTCCATTTTCAGCTAGAGATTCCTTTCACACTATAAACTACTGACTAATTAATATTGTTCTGTGGCTGTAACACCTACGACATCTCAGTACAGTGGTTCTCATGTTGCACTGTGAGAGTGTGTATGTCTGAGTGTGAATGTATATATTTTTCTGTCATTTCTTATTTATCACCTTTATTTAACCAGGTAGGCCAGTTGAGAACAAGTTCTCATTTACAACTGCGACCTGGCCAAGATAAAGCAAAGCAGTGCGACAAAAACAACACAGAGTTACACATGGGATAAACAATCGTACAGTCAATAACACAATAGAACATCTGAATACAGTGTGTGCAAATTAAGTAAGGAGCTAAGGCAATAAATAGGCCAATAGTGGCAAAGTAATTACAATTTAGCAATTAACACTGGAGTGATAGATGTGCAGATGAGGATATGCAAGTAGAAATACTGGTGTGCAAAACAGCAGAAAAACAAAAACAAATATGGGGATGAGGTAGGTATTTGCTTGGTTGGATGGGCTATTTACAGATGGGCTGTGTACAGCTGCAGCGATCGGTGAACTGCTCTGACAGCTGATGCTTAAAGTTAGTGAGGGAGATATAAGTCTCAAACTTTTTAAAATTCGTTCCAGTCATTGGCAGCAGAGAACTGGAAGGAAAGGCGGCCAAAGGAGGTGTTGGCTTTGGGGATGACCAGTGAAATATACCTGCTGGAGCGTGTGCTACAGGTGGGTGTTGCTATGGTGACCAGTGAGCTGAGATAAGGCAGAGCTTTGCCTAGAAAAGACTTATAGATGACCTGGAGCCAGTGGGTTTGGCGACGAATATGTAGCGAGGACCAGCCAACAAGAGCATACAGGTCGCAGTGGTGGGTAGTATATGGGGCTTTGGTGACAAAACGGATGGCACTGTGTAGACTGCATCCAATTTGCTGAGTAGAGTGTTGGAGGCAATTTTGTAAATGACATTGCCAAAGTCAAGGATCTGTAGGATAGTCAGTTTTACGAGGGTGTGTTTGGCAGCATGAGTGAAGGAGGTTTTGTTGCGAAATAGGAAGCCGATTCTAGATTTAACTTTGGATTGGAGATGGTTAATGTGAGTCTGGAAGGAGAGTTTACAGTCTTGCCAGACACCTAGGCCAGACACCACATATTCTAAGTCGGAACCGTCCAGAGTAGTGATGCTAGTCGGGCAGGAATGTGCGGGCAGCGATCGGTTGAAGAGCATGCATTTCGTTTTACTAGCATTTAAAAGCAGTTGGAGGACACGGATGGAGTGTTGTATGGCGTTGAAGCTCGCTTGGAGGTTTGTTAACACAGTGTCCAAAGAAGGGCCAGATGTATACAGAATGGTGTCGTCTGC
Organism: Salvelinus sp. IW2-2015; assembly: GCF_002910315.2. NCBI lineage: Eukaryota > Metazoa > Chordata > Actinopteri > Salmoniformes > Salmonidae > Salvelinus > Salvelinus sp. IW2-2015. The sequence goes on from NC_036839.1 coordinate 32,255,281, forward strand.
GTAGAGGTGGATCAAAGAATCCCCCACAGCAAGAGCYACATCATTGATATATACAGAGCAAAGAGTCGCYCACTGAACTCTATCTGAGAAGTAGTTAGTGAACCAGGCGAGGCATTAGAGAAACCAAGGCTGTTGAGTCTGCCGATAAGAATACGGTTGACAGAGTCAAAAGCCTTGGCCAGGTCAATGTTTTTTTTTATCGATGGCGATTATGATATTGTTTAGGACCTTGAGCATGGCTGAGGTGCACCTGTGACCAGCTCGGAAACCAGATTGCATAGCAGAGAAGGTACGGTGGGATTCGAAATGGTCAGTGATCTGTTTGTTCACTTTGCTTTCGAAGACTTTAAAAAGGCAGGGTAGGATAGATATAGGTCTGTAGGAGTTTGGGTCTAGAGTGTCTCCCCCTTTGAAGAGGGGGATGAACGCGACCGCTTTCCAATCTTTAGGAATCTCAGACAATACGAAAGAGAGGTTGAACAGACTATTAATAGGGTTTGCAACACTTGCGGTGGATAATTTTAGGAAGAGAGGGTCTAGATTGTCTAGCCGATGATTTGTAGGGATCCAGATTTTGCAGCTCTTTCAGAACATCAGCTGTTCTGGATTTGGGTGAAGGAGAAGCGGGGGGGGGGGGGGTCTTGGGCCAGTTGCTGTGGGGGGGGTGCAGAGCTGTTGGCCGGGGTTGGGGTAGCCAGGTGGAAAGCATGGCCAGCCATAGAGAAATGCTTATTGAAATTCTCAAATATTGTGGATTTATCAGTGGTGACAGTGTTTCCTATTCTCAGTGCAGTGGGCAGCTGGGAGAAGGTGCTCTTATTCTCCATGGACTTTACAGTGTCCCATAACTTTTAGGAATTAGTGCTGCACGATGCAAATTTCTGTTTGAAAAAGCTAGTCTTTGCTTTCCTAACTAACTGTGTGTATTGGTTCCTGACTTCCCCGAAAAGTTGCATATCGTGGGGACTATTCGAAGCTAGAGCAGTACGCCACAGGGTGTTTTTGTGCTGGTCAAGGGCAGTCAAGTCTGGAGTGAACCAAGGGCTGTATCTGTTCTTAGTTCACATTTTTTTGAAAGGGTCATGCTTATTTAAGATGGTCAGGAAAGCACTTTTAAAGAACAACCAGGCATCCTCTACTGACAGGATGAGGTCAATATCCTTCCAGGATACCCGGGCCAGGTCGATTAGAAAGGCTTGCTCGCAGAAATGTTTCAGGGAGCGTTTGACAGTGATGAGGGGCGGTCGTTTGACCGCGGGCCCATAACGGACACAGGCAATGAGGCAGTGATCGCTGAGATACACAGCAGAGGTGTATTTAGAGGGCAAGTTGGTCAGGATGATATCTATGACGGTGCCCATGTTTACGGATTTGGGGTGGTACCTGGTAGATTCCTTGATAATTTGTGTGAGATTGAGGGCATCTAGCTTAGATTTTAGGATGGCCGAGGTGTTAAGCATATCCCAATTTAGGTCACCTAGCAGTACGAACTCTGACGATAGATGGGGGTCAATCAGTTCACATATGGTGTCCAGGGCACAGCTAGGAGCTGAGGGGGGTCTTTAACAGGCGGCAACAGTGGGGGACTTATTTCTGGAGAGATGGATCTTTAAAAGTAGAAGCTCAAACTGTTTGGGCATAGACCTGGATAGTATGACAGAACTCTGCAGGCTATCTCTACAGAAGATTGCAATTCTGCCCCCATATATGGATATTCAGCGCCTCTTTTGAGGGATGCAATAGAATCATGCAGAAAGGAATGGAAATGTTACAAGGCTTTTTGTTTGTGTGTGTGTGTGAAGTTCATGTTCAAGTGGAGGATGTTGAAGAAGTCAGTTTCTTTCCCAGCATGCCACAGCACACTTAGATGTCTCTATACAAGCCTGCACCTCTATCCATCACATCTCTCTCTTGAGACCTCCCCTAAAGGTCACAACCTCCCTTCTCTGAGGTTATCTCTCCCCCCCCTCCCTGTCCCCCATCACCCCCTTCCCTCTGACCCTCTCGGTCGGGGCATTCTTGGGAAACTGTCCTTATGGCTGATTTATTGAGTTGAGCTATCGTGGAGCTCCAGAGAGGGCAGGGGGGTTGGCTGGGTCACTCTCCCAGGCAAACCTCCTCCTCCCTGGGCAGCGGTGATTTAGTGAAGGGGTAACCCTCTGGAGCTCAAAACGGAGCATGCTGTAGCTATGATGTTATCGGTGAAAGAGATTGAGATCTGAAATCCTTCAACAACAGAGTCATCCATCCTAACAGTGAGGCCAATGACTCAGTTTAACTACAGCGACAGACAGAGGTCCTGCAGGAGAGAGTGTAGTGATTAATAATGTTTATTATCTACATTTGATAAACCTGACTATCTGACTCCATTTAATATTATAGTAAAACCATGTGCAATCAAGTATTATGTGTTTAGCTGACTAAGATCAAGAAATGGTCGTGAGAAGCGAATGCGAAACTCAAGCATTATTTAATTCAAGGCATGAAGCTTAAGTTACAAAGTATAAACATTTCTTAGGGATAGGAGTCCTGTCAACGGGACAGTTGTAAATCATACAGCGCCTTGTGTCACCATCGCAGATTTTAGAGAAACAACAAATGTCGGTACATATAAGTGTCTTATATCGTCTGAAAGCTTAAATTCTTGTTAATATAACTGCACTGTCCAATTTACAGTAGCTATTACTGCGAAACAATGCCATGCTATTGTTTGAGGAGAGCTCCTAACAACAAAACACTTTTTCCACCGTGATAGGTTTGATAAATTCACCTCTGAAGGTGATATATGTACTTACATTCTGAAATCTTGCTCTGATTTATCATCCAAAGGGTCCCAGAGATAACATGAAGTGTTGTTTTGTCAAATAAGCACGGGGTCAAACAAAGCTAGCTGGATAGCCAATGAGCTGGGCTTTACGGGAAACCCTGTATCTGTTGCAAAATGTAGCCGCTAACCTTGTGCGACAGCATGCCTTTTCCTTTTGGACCAAAATTATAAGAATATTCAGAGTTATGAAGTTATGAAAACTGGTTGTTTTGCAAATGTTGAACTTATAATATGGCTACTAATACTGGAAAAGCTAKATCAAAGTCCAAGTATACAGATTTGACGATATTCTTGCAGAAAAATGTAATATGAATGTAAACGTCTCCTTCACGATTTGCCCAAATGTACGTGGGTGACTTCACACTAAATGTCATGTAGTTTGCTCATACTTCAAGTTATCCGTCTGAAACTTTGCACATACACTGCTGCCATCTTGTGGACGCCATCGGAATTACAGAGTGATGGCTAGAGGTGGGACCTTTCTGTTGCATTTCTACCAGATCTATTGTGTTATATTCTCCTACATTCAATTCACATTTCCACAAACTTCAAAGTGTTTCCTTTCAAATGGTACCAAGAAAATGTATATCCTTGCTTCAGGGCCTGAGCTACAGACAGTTAGATTTGGGTATGTCATTTTAGGCTAAAATTGAAAAAAAGGGGGCTATCCCTATTAACAAGCATTACAAGGCATTCACAATCTAGGCATGGAAATCCTACAGTTACAAAGCAAAGTGTCACACCCTGATCGGTTTCACCTGTCTTTGTGATTGTCTACAACCCCCTCCTGGTGTCGCCCATCTTCCCCATTATCCCCTGTGTATTTATACCGGTGTTCTCTGTTTGTCTGTTGCCAGTTCGCCTTGTTTGTCAAGTCAACCAGCGTTTTGTATCAGCTCCTGCTTTTCCACAGTCTTTCTTTTCTCGTCCTCCTGGTGTTGACCCTTGCCTGTCCWGACCCTAAGCCCTCCCGCCTGACCACTCTGGCTGCCGCTGACCCTGACCCTGCCTGCTGTCGTGTACCTTTGCCCCTGTTGCTGTAAGAATCATTGTTACTTCGACACGGACTGCATCTGGGTCTTGCCTTATCCTGATACAAAGCATGAATGTAACAGTCCTACTCAGGCCCAAGGCCGAGCAGCCAGCAAGATAAACATGCTCATAAACCTTTATACAAAGTGGATAACAGGAGCAAGAGAGAGAACAACATACCTTTATTCCCTTTATACCAGATCTGACTTGTTTATATTCTAAATCAATTGTTGACCAAACAAAAGGTAATGAAACTAAAATATACAATCGGATCAAACCAGCCAACATCCTCTAGGAAGGGGATCACATCTACTATATGTGTGATGACTTGAAGAGGGGGTGGGCTTGGAGCAATAGAGATACAGTAAGATTCCTGAGAGGACAACTGCATACAGTGTCGTCAGAGTTCACTCTGAACTACTACAAGTAACCACAGAGATCTTACGTCCATATAGATGATCTTCAGAGGACAAATTTTAGATACCAGCCATGGATGCAATAGTGTTATTTTAACACACATTTCTGTAGTCAATTCTCTGGTTACTGTTGGAGAGCGAGAACAGAGAGCACATAGTTCAGGCCCGAACCTACAAGATGGATGAAGGGATGGAGAGAGGGATATGTGATTCCATACTCTGATGGGGCAAGATGGAGAAGCCTTGTATTGATGTGCTGCATTGCTGAGTCTTGTCTGGTACTCACCTGGAGACAGGCATGTACTCTGCATCTCACGTAAGATATCTTAGAATATTTAGTTAGATAGTYTTCTTCATCATCTGTTAGGATATTTGTATGATTTCTTTACAGGCTCTGTATGTTATTAGGATATAGTAACACAAACACAAATGACCAGTTAGTTCACATTGGTCCAGTACAGTTAACTTTTGGGTACATTTTATCACCACTTGAAGACAATTGATATACAACATCCCCATAATGTACAGCCGCAGAGATAAGAAAACTGAAACAGTACACGTCATCTCTGATTATATTGATGCTCTCTTCAACAATAAAATGCATTGTGCTGAAGTTTGTGTTTCTGCTGACAGTTCCTATGACCATTCATAGGACTTGGTTTGGTCAATCCAGTCTGATAGAAGATCATAGAAAATGACTGTTTAATCCTATTTAGATAAGAGTGTGCCTGTTAGGACCAGTTAGAGAAAAGCTGACAGAGAGACGATGTCATAAGATGGGATCTCCCCTGCAACTGTAGCGCTAAGACAAACACAAGCATGTAGTGGGGTAATATTTATCGTATGCATATTATACCGTATATACCTTACATGCAACTCGTCATAAGACTATCTGACTCCATAAAGATAAATAGAAATATGCATGTAAACTCTGTGCAATAAAGTATTATGCGTTTAGCTGATTAAGATCAAGGAATGGTCATGAGAATGGAATTCTAAATACAACTGTACTTAATTACTTTGTAAAATGAATGGATTCACATACAAGGCTTAAAGCTTCAGTTACAAGGCAAAACTGACATTAACAAAGCATTATTCTAATCATGATCAGAGAGAGAAAGAGAGAGAGAAAGAAACCATGGCCCATAGTACAGTTGTAGTGCCCACAAAGCTCATCACTAACCTTAGGACCCTGGGACTAAACACCTCCCTCCGCAACTGGATCCTGGACTTCTTGATGGGCCTCCCCCAGGTGGTAAGGGTAGGCAACAACACATCTGCCACGCTGATCCTCAACACGGGGGCCCCTCAAGGGTGCGTGCTTAGTCCCCTCCTGTACTCCCTGTTCACCCACGACTACGTGGCCAAGCACGACTCCAACACCACCATTAAGTTTGTTGATGACACAACGGTGATAGGCCTGATCACCGACAATGATGAGACAGCCTATAGGGAGGAGGTCACAGACCTGGCAGTGTGGTGCCAGGACAACAATATCTCCCTCAAAGTGAGCAAGACAAAGGAGCTGATCGTGGACTACAGGAAAAGGAGGGCCAAACAAGCCCCCATTCACATCAACAGGGCTGTAGTGGAGAGTTTTGAGTTCCTTGGTGTCCACATCACCAACAAACTATAATGGTCCAAAAACACCAAGACAGTCGTGAAGAGTGCATGACAAAGCCCTTTCCTCATCAGGAGATTGAAAAGATTTGGCATTGGTCCCCAGATCCTCAACAAGTAATACAGCTGCACCATCGAGAGAATCCTGACCGGTTGCATCACTGCCTGGTATGGCAACTGCTCGGCATCCAACCGTGAGGCGCAGCAGAGGGTAGTGCGTACGGCACTGTACATCACTGGGGCCAAGCTTCCTGCCATCCAGGCCTATATCTTCTTTGGGGTAGGGGGCAGTATGTTCACGTCCGAATGAAAAGCATGCCCAGAGTAAACGGCCTGCTACAAAGCCATAAAAGCTAGAATATGCATTTTATTAGTAGATTTGGATAGAAAACACTCTGAAGTTTCTAACTGTTTGAATGATGTCTGTGAGTATAACAGAACTCATATGGCGGGCAAAAACCTGAGAAAAAATCCAACCAGGAAGTGGGAAATCTGAGGTTGGCCGATTTTCAACTCAGCTCCTATTGAAGATACAGTGGGATATTGGTAATGTTGCACTTCCTAAGGCTTCCACTAGATGTCAACAGTCTTTAGAACCTTGTCTGATGCTTCTACTGTGAAGACGGGCCGAATGAGAGGGGATTGACTAAGGTCTACCATGACCTGAACATGCGCTGACCATGCGCGTTCATGTGAGAGCGACCTCTGTTCCATCGCATTTCTGAAGACAAAGGAATTCTCCGGGTTGGAACATTATTGAAGAATTATGTTAAAAACATACTAAAGATTGATTCAATACTTAGTTTGTCATGTTTTTACGGACTGTAATATAACTTTTTTTACTTTTCGTCCGTACTTTCCGCTGGACTTGAACGCGCGTCGTGAGTTTGGAAAGTGTACTGAATGCTAGAACAACAAGGAGGAATTTGAACATAAATGATGGACATTATCGAACAAAACAAACATTTATTGTGGAACTGGGATTCCTGGGAGTGCATTCTGATGAAGATCATCAAAGGTAAGTGAATGTTTATAATGTTATTTCTGACTTCTGTTGACTGCACAATATGACGGATATATTTTTGTCTTGATTGGGCTCTTAGCGCCGACCTCAGATTATTGCATGGTTTGCTTTTTCCGTAAAGCTTTTTTGAAATCTGACACAGCAGTTTTATTAAGGAGAAGTGCATCTAAAATTCCATGCATAACAGTTGTATCTTTTAGCAATGTTTATTATGAGTATTCCTGTAAATTGATGTGACTCTCTGCATAATCACCGGATGTTTTGGAACTTCTGAACGTAACGCGCCAATGTAAACTAAGATTTTTGGAATTAATTTGAACTTTACCGAACAAAACATACATGTATTGTGTAACATGAAGTCCTATGAGTGTCATCTGATGAAGATCATCAAAGGTTAGTGATTAATTTTATCTATATTTCTGCTTTTTGTGAKTCCTCTCTTTGGCTGGAAAAATGGCTGTGTTATTCTGTGAATAGGCACTCACCTAACATAATCGTTTGGTTTGCTTTCGTCGTAAAGCCTTTTTGAAATCAGACACTGTGGCTGGATTTACAACAAGTGTATCTTTAAAATGGTGTATAATACATATATGGTTGAGGAATTTTAATTATGGGATTTCTGTTGTTTTGAATTTGGCGCCCTGCAGGTTCACTGGCTGTTGAAGAGGTGGGACGCTACCGTCCCACGTACCCTAGAGAGGTTTTAAACTAGGTGGCATCAGAGGGGGAAAAAATGTCAATGACTCCAGTCACCCAAGTCATAGACTGTTCTCTCTGCCACCTCACAGCAAGCGGTACCGGAGCACCATGTCTAGGTCCAAAAGGCTCCTTAACAGCTTCTACCCCCAAGCCATAAGGCTGCTGAACAATAAAGAAAATGGCTACCCAGACTATTTGTATTGACCTCTCCCCCCTTTTGTTTTTGCACTGCTGCTACTCGCTGTTTATTATCTATGCATAGTCACTTTACTCTTACCTACATATAGAAATTACCTTGACTAACCTGTACCCCCGCACATTGACCGGTACCCCTGTATATAGCCTCGTTATTGTTATTTTTTGTGTTACTTTAATTTTTTTACTTTAGTTTTTAGGAAATCTTTTCTTAACTCTATTTTCTTAAAACTGCATTGTTGGTTAAGGACTTGTAAGTAAGTATTTCATGGTAAAGTCTACACTTGTTGTATTCGGCGCATGTGACAAAAAAATTATATTTGGAGGTTGGAGAGATAATACAGAGAACGCTGAATTCCTGAGAAAACAACAAAATCTTTGCATGCCAAGAAGAGTCACTTCGGGGCTTCCCTACAAGCACACACACACCACACACACA
>NC_036839.1:32266032-32283532 GCF_002910315.2 Salvelinus sp. IW2-2015
GAGTATGGTTCCCAATCAGAGGCAGCTGTCTCCGTTGTCTCTGATTGGGGATCATATATAAGTTGTCATTTTCCTTTTGGGTTTTGTGGGATCTTGTTTTCTGTATAGTTTATTTGCCTTACAGAACTGTGCACTTTCGTTTTTGTCGTTGTTATTTTGCTTTTGGTGTCATCAATACAATAAAAAGAACGATGTACCCCTACCACGCTGCACCTTGGTCCGGTCATTCCACAAACAAGAGCCGTAACAGTATGTTTCTACTATTATACTTTATTTGATTAAAACGTTATTTCTAACAACTATACTTAATTTGATTAATACAGTATGTTTCTACAACTATACTTGATTTGATTAAATACAGTATGTTTCTACAACTATAATTTATTTGATTAATTACAGTAGTTTCTACTACATCATTTATTTATAAATACAGTAGTTCTACTATTAAATTTATTGATTAAATACAGTGTTTCTACAACTATAATTTATTTGATTAAATACAAGTATGTTTCTACAAACTATAATTTATTTGAAAATACAGGTTTTCTACAACTATAATATTTGATTATTAAATACAGTATGTTCTACAACTATAAATATTTATTAAATACAGTATGTTTCTACAACTATAATTTATTGATTATTAATACAGTAGTTTTCTACTACTACAATTATTTAATTAAATACAGTATGTTCTACACTATAATTTATTTGATTAAATACAGTATGTTTCTACATATATTTATTTGATTAAATACAGTATGTTTCTAACAACTATAATTTATTTGATAAATACAGTATGTTTCTACTACTATAATTTATTGATTATTAATACAGTATGTTTCTACAACTATAATTTATTTGATTAAATACAGTATGTTTCTACTATTTATAATTATTGAAAATTACAGTATGTTTCTACTACTATAATTTATTTATTAAATACAGTATGTTTCTACATACTATATTTATTTGATTAAATACAGTATGTTTCTACTACTATAATTTATTTGATTAAAAACAGTATGTTTCTAACTACTATAATTATTTGATATTAAATACAGTATGTTTTACTATTATAATTTATTGATTAAATACAGTATGTTCTACTACTATAATTATTGATTAAATACAGTATGTTTCTACAACTATAATATTTGATTAAATACAGTATGTTTCTACTACTATAATTTATTTGATTATTAAATACAGTATGTTTCTACTACTATAATTTATTGATTAAATACAGTATGTTTCTACAACTATAATTTATTTGATTAAATACAGTATGTTTCTACAACTATTAATTTATTTGATAAATACGAGTATGTTTCTACAACTATAATTTATTTATAAATACAGTAGTTATGTTCTACAACTATATATTATTTGAATTAGATACAGTATGTTTCTACAACTATAATTTATTTGATTAAATACAGATTTTCTACAACTATAATTTATTTAATTAAATACAGTATGTTCTCTACTACTAAATTATTAACTAAAAAACAGTATCTTTCTTGCCCCTGATGTATTTATCAGAGTTATTGACCAGCAGCAGCCAAGGGCAAAATCAATCGGAAATGGAGGTCAAATTCGAGTAGGCAGACTTAATTTCAACCATCGTTAACATAATTAGACTTAACAACAAGAGGCATTGTGTTGGAGCCTATTTCTTTAATTCAGAGGCTGAGCTACAACCTTCTATAGCCGAGGAGACAAAAAATGTACTTTGCTTATTAATTGATTAAGTTATTCATTTTCTGTACAATAGAGGCCTCAGACAGGTTTTAGGGGATCACTTGTGACCTTCTCTCGTTGGGTTAAGACACGGAAGAAGAGTAGCCAGCAGCTAAAGCTTACAGTGTTCTGTGTTGGTTGGCCTACTCTGTCTGGGGGGGAAAGGTAGGCATAACTTTTGAAAGTGCCATGTTCAGATTTCTAATGACCTCTCAGATTTGGCATTGGAGAAATATGATTTGATGAACACATAGGCCTATCCCTCTGTCTATTCTTAGCCTGTCATTTCAGCAATTTGTGTGGTWTTAAAACATATTCCGCTAATATGTAAAATGATGCAGAATTGCATGAGATGTTTATGAAATGCTTTTTTCTCAGACCTGCAAATACAATGATACATTCATGTATTTACTATAAAGGAGATCTTTCCACCCCCACGGTTAGGAAAGGTTTAGGTCGGGTTTAGGTTTAGGTTTAGGAGAGGCAGGTTGCCTAGTGGTTAGAGCGTTGGGCCAGTAACCGAAAGGTTGCTGGATCGAATTCCCGAGCTGACAAGGTAAAAATCTGTCATTCTGCCCCTGAACAAYGCAGTWAACCCACTGTTACCCAGGAGGCAGTCATTGTAAATAAGAATTTGTTCTTAACAGACGTTCCTAGTTAAATAAAGGCTCCAATATATTTTGCTGAAGTGAGGGGGAATTCATTTTCATTTCAGTCTGATTTTCTCCATGTAACCGTTATTATAAATAACGTTCACTCCCTAATTGTATTTTAATGTTTGATTTGTTACATTAATTWWAAAAAAACATGAAAACAATGCCTTTTAACTCCAGCAAGAAACTGATGACAGCTGAGAACTGCTAGCTAACTTTTTAGCACAAGAAGTCAACAACTTCGGGAGATCAAGCTTGCCAAATAGACCGCCGGAAATCGGCCAACTACTGTCTTAATATGCTTCTATTTTTTAATGTGAGTAATTGTCTAGATTGCAGTAAGAACTGCAATCTAGCCGAAAATTCACAGTACAAATGTTTAGGCATACTAAGTCAAAAGAAACGTGATACAGTGTGTAAATAATAACACATTAGTGCAGGAAATGAAGACATTTATGAAAATGCTTGAGGAAGTGAGATCTGCAATTGAACAAATATCTATGCAAATGTCAACCGTTGGTCGAGTGCCAGAGTTTGAGGCTACAAAAGAGTATTTTGATTCTTATGCAATTTTCTACAATTCGTTTTGTCCACTTATAATTTAGGGTTGAACCGGGATGTGGATATGAAGCTAGGGCTAGGGTTAGGGTTCAAGTTAGCCCAGCTAGCACATTTGGTTCCTTGGAAGTTGTGGGAACGTACATTTTTTTGTTTCCCATTAGTTCTGGGAATGAAGTCATACGTTCTGAGAACTTTTATTATGTTTCCCTGAAAGTTTTCCTTGGAGTATTTATTAACGTTCTGAGAATGGAAATGATAAGATATTTGAAGATAATTAAATAACGTTCTGAGAACATGTTCCAGTAAGTCTTTTAATAATGTCTCTATCGTTCTGAACTCAAAGCACAGATAGGACACATGGAAATTTATTTGCTTTGGCATTATCCATGAAAAACGTTTTTATTTATTGTGATACGGCATCAGTGAGATTCAAACCTATGATCTTGTGTTCTCAATCCATGGTATTAGTCCACCAATATGGAGTTAGCAGGCACCATTTCAAAGGGAACAAGCACTCATTAAGGTCAGATGTGACCAATTAGTAGGCGCGGCCAACACACCAGAACAATCTTAACACAGAAGAACGTTCTCTGAACGTTCTGAGAACATGACTTTAAATAGAACTATAAGGAAACCTGTTAGAAACGTGATGCTGAATTATTGAAATTCCCACAGAAAAACGTTGTTTCTTAACGTTCTCTGAACTATTTGAGAACATTCCTAATGTCAAACCAGTTGGAGAATGCTCCAATAAAATTACCCCAAATTAAATTAAATATAACCATGTTGGAACTTTTAGGAAACATTCGCTTAAAGTAATGAAATACCAAGAAAATAACATTATTTTTTTAAGATCCTTAAATGTGCTGAGAATGTTCCAAAGCCAAGTAACTATCCTGCACAATTTCCAGAACATTGTGGGAAGGTTGTATATACAGTGCATTCGTAGTATTCAGACCCCTTGACTTTTTACACATTTTGTTAGTTACAGCCTTATTCTAAAATGGATTTAAAAAACAACATTTCCCACATCAATCTACACACAATACCCATAATGACAAAGCAAAAACAGATTTTAGAAATTTTGTCAAATTTATTCAAAATAAAAAACTGAAATATCACAAGTTTTCAGACCCTTTACTCAGTACTGTTGAAGCACCTTTGGCAGCGATTACAGCCTCGAGTCTTCTTGGGTATGACGCTACAAGCTTGGCACACCAGCATTTGAGGAGTTTATCCCATTCTTCTCTGCAGATCCTCTCAAGCTCTGTGAGGTTGGATGGGGAGCGTCGCTGCACAGCTATGTTCAGGTCTCTCCAGAAATGTTAGAWCAGGTTCAAGTCTGGGCTCTGGCTGGGCCACTCAAGTACATTCAGAGATTTGTCCCGAAGTCACTCCTGCATTGTCTTGGCTGTGTGCTTAGGGTCGTTGTCCTGTTGGAAGGTGAACCTTCGCCCCAGTCTGAGGTCCTGAGCGCTCTGGGGCAGGTTTTCATCAAGGATCTCTCTGTACTTTGCTCTGTTAATCTCTTCCTCTATCCTGACTAGTCTCCCAGTCCCTGCAGCTGAAAAACATCCCCACAGCATGATGTTGCCACCACCATGGTTCACCGTAGGGATGGTAATGGCCAGGTGATGAGCAGTGCCTGGTTTCATCCAGATGTGATGCTTGGCATTCAGGCTGAAGAGTTCAATATTGGTTTCATCAGACCATAAAACCTTGTTTCTCATGGTCTGAGAGTCCTTTAGGTGCCTTTTGGCAAACTCCAAGCGGGCTGTCATGTGCATTTTACTGAGTGGTGGCTTCTGTCTGGCCACTCTGCCATAAAGGCCTGATTGGTGGAGTGCTGCAGAGATGTTTGTCCTTCTGGAAGGTTCTCCCATCGCTGCAGAGGAACTCTGGAGCTCTGTCAAAGTGACCTTTGGGTTCTTGATCACCTTCCTGAACAAGGCCCTTCTCCCCCGATTGCTCAGTTTGGCCGGGCGGCCAGCTCTAGGAAGAGTCTTGGTGGTTCCAAGCTTCTTCCATTTAAGAATGGAACTGTGTTCTTGGGGACCTTGAATGCTGCAGAAATGTTTTGGTACCCTTCCCCAGATCTGTACCTTGATTCAATCCTGTCTCTGAGCTCTACGGACAATTCCTTCGACCTCATGGCTTGGTTTTTGCTCTGACATCCTCTGTCAACTGTGGAACCTAATATAGACAGGCGTGTGAATTTCCAAATCATGTCCAATCATTTGAATTTACCAGAGGTGGACTCCAATCAAGTTGTAGAAACATCTCAAGGATGATCAATGGAAACAGGATGCACCTGAGCTCAATTTCGAGTCTCATAGCAAAGGGTCTGAAAGCTTATGTAAATAAGGCATTTCTGTTTTTATTTGTAATAAATGTGCAAACATTTCTAAAAACCTGTATTCGCTTTGTCATTTATGGGGTATTGTATGTAGATTGATTTAATCGACAGGATTTAAAAATATATATATTTTAGAATAAGACTAACATAACAACATGTAGAAAAGGGGAAGGGTCTGAATACTTTCCGAATGCACTGTATGCAAAATAACCATAGGACAACCACGCTCTCACCCAGCTCTAAGAGACATATGATTCTCAGAACATTATGAGCTAGCTGGGAGGGTTGAGGCTAGGGTTAGGGTTGAACCGGGATGTGGATGTGACGCTAGGGTTAGGGTTAGGGAGGTTGAGCAGGCTGTTGAATACTGAGATGGGAAAGCATACACTTATAAGCATACACACATGTACACAAACACATGTCCGTACAGACACCTGAGAGAAACAGGCACAAAACATACAGCAGCATCATGCCCATTTAAACTAATGGGGCACTTGTCTCCTCCACACACACGTGTCTGTACGGTATGGACACACAAAAACACACACAAACCATCCTGCCCCTTTGTTTGGAGTTTAGCCCATCCATCAGACTATTCCAAAGTGTGATTCCTACTATATTCCCCATCCAGGAAAACTACCCTCATTCAGTATCTGCACGGTGAAAAATTACTATTATTACAAGTGATTATGGCTATTATTACAATAAGCATCACTGTAGTTCCACTATTAAACCCAGCCAGCAATTAAACATGAGGCAATATACCATTAAGTCAATGTATCTTCCCAGCAGATTAGGTCAATGATGTGTGTTTTTGTTTCCACCATACATTACACACACACACACACACACACACACACACACACACACACACACACACACACACACACACACACACACACACACACACACACACACACACACACACACACACACACACACACACACACACACACACACACACACACCACACACACACACACACACACACACACACACACACACACACTACACTATGAGAAGTTTCTGTTGCACTCTCCAAGGCAGTAATGTGATTTGTAAAAGGTTGTAGGATAATGAGGTTAATATCAGCAGAGAATAACTCTAATCCTCCCTCATACTCTCTCTGTTTTTACCTTAGAGGAAGTCTGATAACACATTTTAGGAGAAGAAACAGGCTAGGATTGGTTTATCTAAATCCATGTTTATGTATCCTTTATCCCTATATGTCACACTTAATCCTTTCTCCCTTTATCTATCCTGTCTCGTATTTACTGTAATTTCCAGTTATCCACTTGTGATTGGTCAAGAGTAAGGAGTGTAGAGGAAAAACATGGGCTGGCGTGATTTATAGAAACCTATTACAGCATGAAATACCCCTCCAATACCACCCAGTCTGAGTCTGTGTGCGTGTGTGTGACCATGCAGTCGTCCATGGCAAAGACAGGAATGTACCATCAAGGCCAAATGGCCTTTGCAAACGACCTTATGTTCCGTGTGGAGCAGCCAAAGACTGGCCAGGCTGAGGCCCTGTGACAGTGATGGATTCCTCCCTGTATTCATGGAGACACAGGGATACACATCATTCCAACTCAGTCACGGCAACACACACATACATTAGCACAAACATGGGACATGCAAATGTATGCGTGTGCGTGTGCGTGTGTATGTGTATGTGTATGTGTATGTGTATGTGTATGTGTATGTGTATGTGTATGTGTATGTGTATGTGTATGTGTGTGTGTGTATGTGTGTGTGGGGGCTTGGATATAGATAGAGGCCCTAGTGACCCTATGAGTACACTTGATTTCAGCCCTATTACAGAGATTACTGTCAGAGAGGCAGGGACACTGTCAACAGAAGGAATAGAGACGAAGGAAAGAGAGGTGGATGGTATGGAAGGAGAGAGGGAGGGAGGAAAAGGAAGGCTCAGGGGAGAGGGGGAGGTATAGTTGAATGGAGGGAAGGTGGGAGGAACTGAAAGGATATGAAGTGGGGGTTGTATAGAGGGAGGACAGCATGGAGGAAAAGGAAGAGGACGGATATTCCCACAGGGTAGTGACCAGGAACAGAGAAAGGGACTGATACACCACACAACCACATTCTCTCTCTACCCTGTCAGTGAGAAATCCAAAACCAGTCTAAATGGAATAAATGGTACAATATGATACAATATCAGTACTGACTGCATTTACAACTTGTTTAAGACCTATCATCAACTGATGTCAGCCGGTGTATGGGATAAGTGATGCCTTTAATCATCATTTTATCTCGGCAGGTTTTTTATTTGAGAGAAACGGTGGTGTAGTTTATCCTGGTCAGTCAATCGACTGCTCTTCCCTCTGCTAGCCTCTAGCTGACTCGACAGTTAACCCGTCAACTTCTAGTGAATCTTTGTTTTCATTTCAACAATTTACTATCTGTGATGTGCTAGATGCTTTCCTTAAGATTTATGTTTAAAAAATCCACTGGAGCTGAAATGCTTGATCCAGTTTTGCTGCAGCTCTCTGCCACCCCGATTGGTGAATCATTAACCCACATTTTTAACCTGATGATTATATCTGGTACAGTACTATCCTCAAGGTTTGGAAGATGGCCCATGTACTCTCTCTTCATAAAGGTGGTGACCCTTGTGACCTAAATAATTAATTGGCCTATTTCTAAACTTTCTTGCCTAGCTAAAATATTATAATCCTTGATTAATTATTAGCTAATATTTTTCTTATCTTTGAAAGGTATTCTTAATGTACAGCAGACTGGTTTTAGACCAGGTCATAGCACTAGCACGGCATCCCTCAATAATAAATGATGTGGTTAACTGTATAGATAAAAGGCAGCATTGTGCTGCCCTCTTAATTGACCTGTCAAAGTCTTTCAATACTGTTGATCACTCACTGCTAATTCAGAAGCTTTCCTCAATTGGCCTAGACCAGGCTGCATATAACTGGTTTAAAAATTACTTGACAGATATAACTCAATGTATATCTACTGATGGTGTTGAATCAGGTTTCTTTGGATATTATGAAAGGTGTCCCGCAGGGGTCTATTCTAGGTCCTGTACTTTTTACTGTTTCCATAAAAAATATCGACTTGTCTGTCAAAAATTGTAACCTGCACTTGTTTGCCGATGATACTGTTGTATATGCRATTGCCCCCACGGTTGACCAGGGGCTATCTTTAAAAATATATATATATTTAACTAGGCAAGTCAGTTAAGAACAAATTCTTATTTACAATGACAGCCTACCTACCCTGGCTGAACACTCCCCTAACCCGGATGACACTGAGCCAATTGTGAGCCGCCCTATGGGACTACCAATCACAGCCAGTTGTGATTCTGCCCGGGATCAAACTAGGGTCTGTAGTGACACCTCTAGCACTGAGATGTAGTGCGATAGACCGCTGCGCCACTCGGGAGCTATCTGAACTACAGTCTGCCTTCATTGTATGACAACAAAAACGTTATTGACCTGAAATGAGTACTGAATGCAGGTAAAACAAAGTATATGCCGTTCTCTGGAGTGCATAAAAATATGTCTGATGATTTAAGCTTATATGATGGTGTCCATATTGATCGTGTCCGTGCTTACAAATATCTGGGCATCTGGATAGAAGAAAGCATATTGATGAGTTAGTTAAGAAAATGAGAATAAAAATGGGCTTCTTCTATTGAAATAGGTCATGCCTCTCGCAAAATAGTAGAAAACAGATTATTCAGTCGACATTCCTATCGGTCCTAAACTATGGCGACATCATCTATATGAACGCAGCTGCCACTTCATTAAAGCTGTTAGATGCAGTTTTATTACGGGTGACAATTTTAGTACTCATCTCTGCATTCTCTACCAGAAAGTTGGTTGGCTCTCTTTGATGTCACGTAGGTTGATACATTGCTATGTTTTCATTTATAAATCCCTTTTATGAAAAGTCCCACTGTACCTAACATCATTACTAAAATTTAGTCTCAGGGATGGCTAACTCTGGAAATTCCTTTGGTCTCTACTGAGTTAGGTAAATCAGCTTTAAGTTTTCTTGCACGTTATTTTTGGAACAATCTTCAAAATGTTGTTAAATGTGGTGTTCTGGTGCCTCTAGGACCGTTCAGAAAGCTGATTGAGGACCTTATTACTGATCAATGTGTTTGTTTTTTAGGACTGTTTTTCTTTCTGCTTGCGTTTAGTGTTTATATTTTGATGTGTGTATTTTCTGTAACTTATTTAATTCACGGTTCATCTGTAAAAGAGATATTGGTCTCAGTATGACTCCCTGATAAGATAAAGGTTAAATGAATTAAAAAGTATGGCTGTGTTGTTTGAATAGAATGTTGGCATATTGGCAGCTAATTTGAAACATTAATGGAATAATGACTGTGAAACTGTCTGGCTAGCTAGCTAACAAACATACAGTGCAGATAAATTCTTCAAATTCATTATTTTATACACAATATCTTATCACAGCACTGACAAACCATGATAGACCAACTCCCTGACCAAAATGGCTGACATTTATCCCATCATGAGAAGGTTCATGTCCATTCTAGTATTCCAACACCTAATTCTATGGCATTTCCCCTGTTGTTAGTACCTTAATGGATATGATGATTTACAGGTTTCTGCAGCAGCGCTGTCATCATGATGAAGCACTCAGACAAAGCGTAAGCGCTGCAGCTAACTACCCTGGCCTCCTCCTCTCCACCCCTCCTTCTCTCCACCCCTTGCCAGTTCGGTTTGCTACTGAAACCAGGTAGGTATGGGTCCATTGTGGGTGTAATCCATAAGAGACAGAGCATTTCCCCTGTTGTTAGATGTCTAAATGGATGCAGTGGTTTACAGGTTTCTGCAGCAGCGCTATGTCATCATGATGAAGCACTATGACAAATCGTAAACGCTGCAGCTAACTACCCTGGCCTGTGACTGATGATAGCCAAACCACACACCCGCCTCCTATGACTGTGAGCTAAACAGAGACGCCACAAGTCATCACAGCACAGCACAAGGGCCAGATGAGACAGGAGATGCTGGGTGAGGTCCTAAACTGAGGAGCTAGGGTTGTGTTAGAGCAAAGATAGCCAGTAATTAGGTAGGTTTGCAGTAGAGGCCGGTGGAAAGGATTGTTACAGTGAGGTGAAGTGGCCGTACCCTGGGTAAGAAAGAGAGATCTATCCTGATGCAAGCAGGTGATAAAGAGAGGCAGGCTTGGTTATTTTTCACCAGGTGCTACGTTGTGGGACGCAGAGGTGCAGATTACAGCAGGAAATAAATGGGCATTATTAATGCTTTATCTGTTATCTCATTCACCTTAATAAATGCTATGGTATGTGTGAGAGAGTGTGTGAGTAACATAGGGAGGATATCAAGGCAGAACAATGAAAGGGTTTCATGGCACTCCATACTCTCTTTCTCTCTCTCACACACACACAGACACACGCACAGACAAAAAAAAACGTGCTATCTAGAACCTAAAACGGTTCTTCTCCCATAGGAGAACCCTTTGAAGAACCCTTTCCACAGAGGGCTCTACATGGAACCCAGATGGGTTCTACCTGGAACCAAAAAGGGTTCTCGTATGGGGACAGCTGAAAGACCGTTTTGGAACCATTTTTTCTAAGAGTGTACCCACAGCCTGGTCCAGGTTAGACAGATGAATTAGCCTGCATTGCTCAGTGGTTTCTCTGTTGAACTAAAGCCTGTGATGTGATGTTATTAACTGAAAGCTGGTTAATATGTCTTATGAGGAGCAGATTTCAGACTAGTGCTACAGAACTGATTATGTAAACGCCCCTTTCAGATGTTTCCAGAAGCCCACGTAAAGTCTCTCCCTCTCTCACTCCTCTCTCTCCCTCTCTCTCGGCCTCTCTCCCCTCTCTCTCCCCCTCTCTATCTCTCTCTCTATCTCTCTCTCTCTCCCCCTCTCTATCTCTCTCTCTCTCGCCACCTCTCTCCCTCGTCTCTCTCCTCTCTCTCGCTCTCCTCTCTCCTCTCTCCCCCCTCTTCTCTCTCTCTCCTCTCTCTCCGCCTTCTCTCTCCCTCTCTCTCTCCTCTCTCTCCACTCTCTCTCCCTCTCTCTCCCCTCTCTCTCTCTCTCCTCCTCCGCCTCTCTTCTCCTCTCCTCTCTCTCCGCCTCTCTCTCCCTCTCTCTCCCCAGACGTTTCACATTTGAGTTTTAACCCTAAACTCGCACACATTAATCAATTAGTCACAATAACATCAAGCCTTTGAATAATTTAATTAGGTGTGCCAGTTTAGGGTTAAAACTAAACATGTGAAACGTCTGGGGGACCAGAGGAGAGGGTTGGGAAACCTGCATTAGAACTTTGAACTGCACGAAACCCAAGGTGCATTCTATGGCTCTAGTCTTCCCACATGTTTGAACATTAAAAATACGCGCATGACTAATGTGTAACACAACTATGAAGGCTTTTGATGGTGTTTGAATAAGGAGGATTTTGACCCCAGTCAAATGTTACCCACCAATCAACCCTGCAATGGCTCGAATATAATGCTTTTTCCTCAGTGGTCTAGTTCATAACTCAATGTATCCCAGCTCTGACTCTAAGCATTTCCTGATGGGCTGAGGAAACAAACATCTCATTAGAAGTCCACAGGCCAAACAAACAGATAAATCACTGTTAGGCCGTTCATGGGGTTCCCTCTGCACCGCACCCACAGGACACACACGCACACACATGCACACACGTAACACGCATAACACGTGGTTCTGTGCGTCACAGTCAGTGGTATCCTGTAGACCTCAGCTATGTGTTGTTACCATAAGTTCATTCTCTGTATCTGTGACAAGGAGCCTTAAACCATAAAACCACACAACTCAGCAATATGACTATGTTGACACAAGACCCATTCTTCTTTCCTCCCACTCGTCTCTCTTACTCTATTCATACATTAGTGAGGGCCTACATCAGCCGCTAGTTTGGTCATCCACTGGTCTAAATGTGATTCTCTCTCTCGTCTCTCTTCCACCGCCTCTCTCCTCCCATCCCCCACCTCTCTCTCACCCCCCTTCTCTCTCTCTCTTTCTTCCCCCCTCTCTCCCCCCTCTCTCTCTCCCTCCCATCTCTCTCTCTCCCCCTCTCTCCTATCTCTCTCTCCTCCCCCTTCTCTCCCTTCATCTTTCTCTCTCCACGCTCTCTCTATCATCTCCCCTCTCTCTACTCTCTCTCTCCCCTTCTCCACCTCTCCCTCTCTCTCTCTCTTTCTCTCTCTCCCCCTTCCCCCCCTCTCCCCCTCCCCTTCTCTCTCTTATCTTCTCTCTCTCTCTCCCCTCCCCTCTCTCTCTCTCTCTCTCTCTCTCTCTCCTGCTCCCTCCCCCCTCTCTCCCCCCCTCCTCTTCTCCTACCTCTCTCTCTCTCTCTCCCCTTCTCGCTCTCTCTCTCACCTTCTTGTTCTCCTCTTCCTCTCTCTTCTTTCTCTCTCTCAAATCTTCTCTTCTCTCCTTATTCTATCTCACAAAATCAATTCAAGGGCCATTATTGGCATGGGAAACATATGTTAACATTGCCAAAGCAAGTGAAGTAGATAATAAACAAAAGTTAAATAAACAATCAAAATAAACAGTAAACATTACACTCACAGAAGTTCCAAAGGAACAAAGACATTTCAAATGTCATATTATGTATATTTACAGTGTTGTAACAATGTGCAAATGGTTAAATAAACAAATAAGCGTAAATATGGTGTTTGTTCTTCACTGGTTGCCCTTTTGTTGTGGCAACAGGTCACAAATCWTGCTGCTGTGATGGCACACTGTGGTATTTCACCCATTAGATATGGGAGTTTATCAAAATTGGGTTTGTTTTCAAATTCTTTGTGGATTGTGTAATCTGAGGGAAATATGTCTTTCTAATATGGTCATACATTTGGCAGGAGGTTACGAAGTGCAGCTCAGTTTCCACCTCATGTTGTGGGCAGTGAGCACATAAGCCTGTCTTCTCTTGAGAGCCAGGTCTGCTGTCGGTGGCCTTTCTCAATAGCAAGGCTATGCTCACTGAGTCTGTACACTGAGTCTGTACATAGTCAAAGCTTTCATTAAGTTTGGGTCAGTCACAGTGGTCAGATAGTCTGCCACTGTGTACTCTCTGTTTAGGGACAAAAAGCATTCTAGTTTGCTCWGTTTTTTTGTGAATTCTTTCCAATGTGTCAAGTAATTATCTTTCTGTTTTCTCATGATTTGGTTGGGTCTAATTGTGTTGCTGTCCTGGGGCTCTGTGGGGTCTGTTTGGACCAGCTAGCTTAGGGGACTATTCTCCAGGTTCATCTCTCTGTAGGTGATGGCTTTGTTATGGAAGGTTTGGGAATCGCTTCCTTTTAGGTGGTTGTAGAATTGAACGTCTCCTTTCTGGATTTTGATAATTAGTGGGTATCGGCCTAATTCTGCTCTGCATGCATTATTTGGTGTTTTACGTTGTACACGGAGGATATTTGGTATATTTGGTGTTTGTCCCATTTTGTGAATTCTTGGTTGGTGAGCGGACCCCAGACCTCACAACCATAACGGGCAATGGGTTCTATAACTGATTCAAATATTTTTTGCCAGATCCAAATTGACATGTCGAATTTTATGTTCCTTTTAATGGCATGAAGGCCCTTCTTGCCTTGTCTCTCAGATCGTTCACAGCTTTGTAGAAGTTACCTGTGGCGCTGATGTTTAGGCCAGGGTATGTATATGTTTTTGTGTGCTCTAGAGCAACGGTGTCTAGATGGAATTTGTATTTGTATTTTTGGAACGTCCTTCTCTCTCTCTTTCTCTCTCTCTCTCTCTCTCTCTCTCTCTCTCTCTCTCTCTCTCTCTCTCTCTTCTCTTCTCTCTCTCTCTCTCTCTTCTCTTCTCTCTCTCTCTCTCTCCTCTCTCTCTCTCTCTGTTTGGCTCTCCACCCCTCCCTCGCTCTAGGGTCGCCGTGTTCTTTCCGTTAAGTGATCTGCCCATTCTGGATTCTGTCTGGTAGTTCAGAGTAAACAGAGGTCTGGAGGCAACATGTATTCTCCATCAGCATGCTCTATCTCCAGATAGAGGGAGAGGGAGCGCGAGAGGGAGAGAAAATGAGAGAGAACTGAAAGGGAACCAGCTGTTTGCAGACCTGTGCCAGGATTACATTTCTATCTCCTGAATATACGGGAAGTTCAATAATCACACATCAGTAATGTCCAAATACCATTAGTATAGAATCATATGGAATGATAATGAATTTTACATGCAATTACGGTAGGGGCTTTCTTTATGTAGGACATGTGTGAACAATATTCATTCTGCTATCAATGATCTATTCATAAGGTTGTTGCAACCGCTAGCATGAATGTACTGTAAGCTAACACATCTTTGCACTGACGTCTCACACATACACACATAAACACACGCGTGCACGCACGCACGCATGCACACACACACACACAGACACACACACACACACGGTGGAACCTTAATTGGGAAGGATGGCTTATAGTAATGGCAGCAACAGAGTTAATGGAATTCTGTCAAACACATCAAATACATAATTTCCAAGTGATTGATACCATTCCATTCACTTCATTTCAGCCATTATTATGCGCTGTCCTCCCCTCGCCAGCCTCCTGTGACAGACTTGATGATGGTGGTCCGTTGCGTGTGAATTCCTTAGCTTCCATCTCTCCCTCGGTTCATAACAGTTATGGTTATGGGATAAGAGTTAATGTATACCACAGAACTCTCCACAGAAAACCTAGAGAGCCGTGAAAGAGACACACAGAGCCTGAGAAACATAGGGATCAGTGTAAACTGATGGTACCATAACGAGGAGGAGAGAGAGAGGAGTAAACACATAGCCTTAGACAAAACACAGACAGGAAACAGGTGAGCCAATCTAGATCTCTCTCAGAATACTTACACAGACGTGATAAATGCAAAACAGGAGCACATCTCAAGTTTCGCTCCCGACTGAAATTCAAGTCCTTACACAAGAATGGCTACGGCCAACTCTGTAAACTTCTATCTTAGAACAAAGGGAACCGCACTACGATTAATTACACTCTAAACCAAGGGTGTGCAAACCTTTTGGCTCGAGGACCACACAATGATTTTGAAATTCAACAGAGGCCCGCACAGATTTTTTGGGAACCGATTTGTTCGTCAAAATCAATTTGCGGACCAGAAAAAGGGCAGTTATTAGAAAATGTCAAGCAGATTGCTCAAGATTGTCTTCAAAATTGGATGTCTGTCCAAGTCCTGAGGACYTCAGGAAATGCCTTCAAAACGGCCACTAGGTGCAACATTGAGCGCCATTAGCATCTAGTAGGCTTGGGTTTAGCTATTGCATTGTGGATAATGGTGTTGATGTGAGACATGACCAGCCTTTCAAAAACATTTAATGGCTATAGATGTGAGTGCTATTGGGTGATAGTCATTTAGGCAGGTTACCTTGGCATTTTTGGGGACTGGGCCTGTTTGACTAAGTTGGTATTACAGCCGGGTCAGGGAGAGGTTGAACATGTCAGTGAAGACACTTGTCAGCTGGTCAGCGCATGCTCTGAATATGCGTCCTGGTATTCCGTCTTGCCCCACGTCCTTGATAATGTTTACATGCTTAAAGGTCTTACTCATATCAGTTACAGAGTCCGAAATCACACAGTTGTACGGAACAGCTGGTGCTCTCATGCATGATTCAGTGTTGCTTGCCTCGAAGCGATCATAGAAGGCATTTAGTTCATCTGGTAGGCTTGTGTTGCTGGGCAGCTCACGGCTGGGTTTCCCATTGCAATCCATGATAGTTTGCAAGCCCTGCCACATCCATCGAGCATCAGAGTTGGCATTGTAGGATTCGATCAGACAGTGTGGTGAAGAAGGTTCAACAGCGCCTCTTCAACCTCAGGAGGCTGAAGAAATTTGGATTGGCCCCTAAGAGCCTCACAAACTTTTATAGATGCACAATTGAGAGCATCCTGTCGGGCTGTATCACCGCCTAGTACGGCAACTGCACCACTCGCAACCACAGGGCTCTCCAGAGGGTGGTACGGTCTGCCCAACGCATCACCGGGGGCACACTGCCCGCCCTCCAGGACATCTACAGCACCCGATGTCACAGGAAGGCAAAAAAGATCATGAAGGACATCAACCACCCGAGCCACTGCCTGTTCAACCCACTATCATCCAGAAGGCGCGGTCAGTACATGTGCATCAAAGCTGGTACCGAGAGACTGAAAAACAGCTTCTATCTCAAGGCCAGCAGACTGTTAAATAGCCATCACTAGCCATCACCCTATATACATAGACATGAAATCACTGGCCACTTTAATAATGGAACACTAGTCATTTTAATAATGTTAACATACTGCTTTACTCATTTCATATGTATATACTGTATTCAATTCTACTGTATTTCAGTCAATGCCAAACCTGGACATTGCTTGTTCTAATATTTATATATTTCTTAATTCCATTATTTTACTTTTAGATGTGTGTGTATTGTTGTGAATTGTAAGATATTACTGCACTGTTGGAGTAATTTCACTACACCTGCAATAACATCTGCTAAATATGTGTATGTGACCAATAAAATTGGATTTGATTTGATTTTGAATGCGCATTTTCTTGTTTGCTTATGGCCCTATACAGCTGATAGTGCCAGAATCATTTTGTGGTGGATAATCGACAGCTACGAAAAATATAGGTGAAAACTCTTGGTAAACAGTATGGTCTGCAGCTTATCATGAGGTATTCAAACTCAAACGAGCAAAAACTTGAAACTTCCTTAACATTAGAGATGGCGCTCSAGCTGTTGTTAAAGAGACACACCCCTCCTCCCTTCGTCTTACCTGAGTCTGCCGTCCAGTCTTGACAATGCATAGAAAAACCAGCGAGATGTATATCTATGTCCTCGTTCAGCTACGACTCTGAGAAACACAAGGATATTACAACTTTTCAGGTCTTGAACGGAGCTTGTCCAGTTTGTTCTCCAGTAACTGCACATTCGCCAATAGAACAGAGGGCAGTTTCAGTATATTTGCTCGCCAACGTAGTCTCGTCAGGATGCCGCCACGCCTGCCTCTCTTTCGCCACCACTTCCTCTTTCCAGACCCAGGAATTAGGGCCTGGTCCGGAGTAAGCAGAATTTACAGAGCTGCCGACTCGCTTTAGACATTTTAGTCCAAATCCAGGTTACTGATAACTGCGCAGTGGTCTAAGGCACTGCATCTCAGTGCTT
>NC_036839.1:32288532-32306187 GCF_002910315.2 Salvelinus sp. IW2-2015
TAGAGGTATCATGGTGGAGCATTTGTGATGATCATTTCACTCCAGTCTGCAGCACATCGTTTGTTACGGAGACAGCTAAGGAGAGCAGGCACTAGGCCCTGTTGACACACACACTTTTCCCTGGATGCCAGGAGATCGACGAGTCTGTCAGAGAAAAGGCTCTGCGGAGACCAGAGCCTGCATGTAGGCTGCAGGTATCATCCATCCTGCCACACTGTGTACGCACACATGAGTGTGTGTGACAGCTCTCTGTTTGCCGTTTGGCCTCATCAGTCAGTCTACAACCAGTCTGTCCCTGTTGTGGTCCGTCTGTCCTGCTCTCATTGACAGTCAATTGGGTGAAGGCTGCAAATACATTCGACTTTCCTCAGCATATCCTTATGAATATTATTCATGGGGAACGATATAAACTGTTGAGTAAACCGAGAGATACATAACTAACGGGGGTCTGACAACCTGGACTGAAAATTACTGAGGATAATAGCGGACTATATTGCCACTCCTATTTGCCATATCTTCAATTTAAGCTTACTAGAAAGTGTGTGCCCTCAGGCCTGGAGGGAAGCAAAAGTCATTCTGCTACCTAAGAATAGTAAAGCCTCCTTTACTGGCTCAAAGAGCCGACCAATCAGCTTGTTACAAACCCTTAGTAAAGTTTTGAAAAAAATTATGTTTGATCAGATACAATGCTATTTTACAGTAAACTAATTGACAACAGACTTTCACAAATTGACAACAGACTTTCGGCACGATTATAGGGAAGGACATTCAACAAGCACAGCACTTACAGAAATGACTGATGATTGGCTGAGAGAGATTGACGATAAAAAGATTGTGGAGGCTGTTCTGTTAGACTTCAGTGCAGCTTTTCACATTATCGATCATAGTCTGCTTTACACCCCCTGCTATATTGTGGATAAAGAGCTAGCGGTCTATCAGAACACAGAAGGTGTTCTTTAATGGAAGCTTCTCCAACATAATCCAGGTAGAATCAGGAATTCCCCAGAACAGCTGTCTAGGCCCCTTACTTAAAAAAATCTATACTAATGACATGGCTTTGAGTAAAGCCAGTGTGTCTATGTATGCGGATGACTCAACACTGTACACGTTAGCTATTACAAAGACTGAAACAACTGCAACACTTAACAAAGAGCTGCAGTTAGTTTCAGAATGGTTGGCAAGGACTACATTTGTCCTAAATCTAAAAAAAAATACTAAAAGCATTYTATTTGGGACAAATCATTCACTAAACCCTAAACCTCAACAAAATGAATGATGTTGAAATTGAGGTGACTAAACTGCTCGGTGTAACCCTGGATTGTAAACGGTCATGGTAAAAACATTGAAACAACAGTAGCTATGATGGGGAGAAGTCTGTCCATAATAAAGCACTGCTCTGCCTTCTTAACAGCACTATCAACAAGGCAGGTCCTTTCCGCCCAAGTTTTGTCACACCTGGACTACCGTTCAGTCATGTGGTCAGGTGCCACAAAGAGGAACTTAGGAAAAATTGCAATTGGCTCAGAACAGGGCAGCACGGCTGGCCCTTGGATGTATGCAGAGAGCAAACATTAATAATATGCATGGAAATCTCTCCTGGCTTAAAGTGGAGGAGAGATTGACTTCATCACTACTTGTATTCACATGTTGAATGCACCGAGCTGTCTGTTTGAACTACTGGCACACAGCTTGGACACCCATGCATACCCCACAAGACATGTCACCAGAGGCCTCTTCACAGCCCCAAAGTCCATAACAGACTATGGGAGGTGCACACAGTACTACATAGAGCCATGACTACATGGAACCCTATTCCACATCAAGTAACTCATGCAAGCAGTAAAATTAGATTTAAAAAAACTGATAAAAATGTACCTTATGGAACAGCAGGGACTGTGAAGAGACAAACATAGGCACAGACACATGCACAATAACATACACGCTATACACACACGTACACAACTGTAAGTGCTGTTATTGCGAAGTGGAGACGTTTAGGAGACGCAAAGTGGTAGGCCAGACAAACTCACAGAACAGCCCGCTGAGTGCTGAAGCACGTAGCGTGTAAAAATCGTCTGTCCTTGGTTGCAACACTCACTACAGAGTTCCAAACTGTCTCTGGAAGCAACGTCAGCACAAGAACTGTTCATCAGGAGATTCAGGAGGAATAATGGTCTGGGACTGTTTTTCATGGTTCAGGATGGGCCCCTTAGTTCCAGTGAAGGGAAATCTTAACGCTACAGCATACAATTACGTTCTACACGATTCTGTGCCTCCAACTTTGTGGCAACAGTTTGGGGTAAGGCCCTTTCCTGTTTCAGCATGACAATGCCCCCGTGCACAAAGCGAGGTACATACAGAAATGGTTTGTRGAGATCGTGTGGAAGAACTTGACTGGCCTGCACAGAGCCCTGACCTCAAACCCATCGAACACCTTTGGGATCAATTGGAACGCCGACTGCGAGCCAGGGCTAATCGCCCAACATCAGTGCCCGACCTCACTAACGCTCTTGTGGCTGAATGGAAGCAAGTCCCCGCAGCAATGTTCCAAAATCTATTTGAAAGCCTTCCCAGAACACTGGATGCTGTTATAGCAGCAAAGGGGGGACCAACTCCATATTAATTCCCATGACTTTGGAATTAGATGTTCGACGACCAGGTGTCCACATACTTTTGGTCATGTAGTGTATGTTACTGTGTGTGTAGAAATGCACCTTTGTGAAACTGTTTCTATGTGACGTGTATATGGATGGCATCCTCCCAGCATGTAGCAGCATCCTTGGTCAAGTACACAAGACAGAGCCAATGTCTTTCCAAGCTGGTGTCACGCCCTGCACTGCAGCTGCACACAGCTGGAGACTTTTTACTGTGACAGCTAGGGAGAGAGGGAAGACACAAGAAAAGGGTTGAGTCCATGTCATGAAGTAAAGGGGGTTGAAGGGGTCCATGGTAGAAGGGTTGGAGGAGAGGGGAAGATAGGGTTTGCTCCACAGGGTAGAGGAGATAGGGTCCAAGGTTGGGAGGAGGGGGTATGGCAGGGGGTTGGGTGTAGGGGAAAGAAATTATGGTGGAAGGGTTAGTAAGAGATTGAGAAGAGAGGGTTTGGCGTTTACAATTCAAAATATGATACAGACATTACAGTGTTGTACTCAGAACAGACATTTACAAAGCAGAAACATGCTTTCTTTGCTCCTGAGTGGCGCAGCGGTCTAAGGCACTGCATCTCAGTGCTAGAGGCGTCACTACATGCCCTGGTTTAATCCCAGGCTGTATCACAACCACCTGTGATTAGGACTCCCATAGGGCAGAGCACAATTGGCTCTGGGTTATGGGAGGGTTTGGCCGAGGTAGGCTGTCATTGTAAAATAACTGACTTGCCTAGTTAAATAAAGGTTAAATAAATAGTTTTAAAAAAATGATCCTCATCCCTGTTCCCCAAGTGGAGAAATGCTTTCTGGGCCTGCTGCTGCCAGGTGAGCAGAGTTAGACAGCGGGTGATAAATGGGCCCTGTTAACCTCCCTGCCTGGCTGTGTTAGCTTAACACTGTGTTCTACTGGCCTCTCACTTTTACAACGGGACTGTTGCAGACACCTCCTGTCCTGTTCTCCTGCCTACTTTTAGTCTCTTTCGCTCACCCTTAGTCTTTCTCCGTCTATCTCTTTCCCTCTCACCACCTGTCTGTCTCCTGTCCTCCTGCAGCTGCTAGTTCATCTCTCTCTCCAGTCTTCTCCCTTGCTCCTCCCCTCCATCTTTTCCCGGTCACTTCTTGTTCCCAGGAGCTCAGGGGTTTTAGATCACAGTAAAGAACAAATTGGAACAACAATGTGTAACATAATGTGTTCATCGTTCCCTGACTAGGGGGCAATGTCCAGCTCACCCCCTTTCCTCTCCTTTATCCTTTTCCCTCGCTCCTCTTCTCCATCTCTCCTTGCCTCCTCACATCTGAGAGTGTCAGGCTTCCAGGGAGAGCAGAGAGACCATCCGTCTCCATCATACACACACCACACCACACACACACACACACACACACCACACACACACACACACACACACACCACACACCCACACACACACACACACACACACACACACACACACACACACCACACACACACACACACACACACACACACACACACACACAGTCGGCCCCCCAGACATCCCCCCAGACGCTGCCCCGCTCTGGAACCCTGTAAGATCAGCTGCATTAAAATCACACTATAAATCTACCTGCTAACTACGCCAGGCCTGCTCTAAAGTATATGAAAGGCCTTATTGGAAGTGGCCCTGAACATGGATCCTGATTCAGAGCAGAAGAACAGGGATTGACAACAGAAGCTCTGTGGGGAGTAGAGAGGAGAGCTGGAGACCAGATGTCTGGTAGAGACAGGAGAGGGCTTGTTATGTTGTCCCAAAGCTGTAAAATACCAGAAAGAATCATAGGGGCAAGTTTATCGGCATTAATTTTTTCAAAAATATTTTAAGAATGTTTATTATAAAAATATAAATGTTTCCACTACAAATCATTTAACATTAGTAGACAAGGCCTTTTACATTTGCACAAGCACACACACACATTTACACACACACGCACGCACACCAACACACACACACGCTTGCATGCACACACATACACACGCACACACGTTCATCTAAAGAAAGCTAAAAGAGTAAGGAGGGGGTGGTTAACAGTATTGCTCTTCCAAATGTTCATGATTATAAAGAAAACAGAAAGCATTGACGACGCTGTCACAGAACCATGTTATAACCTACTGTCTGCTACAAACAAAACACTACACTTATGCACTGTATATGTTAACAAATAAATAATAGCTTATTATAATTGCTTTTTTAATGTAAAAAACAAATATAATACAAAATAACATCAAATATAATACAAATAATTTTTGCCTTTTTAAAATGTTGCACAGATATTTTTGTTCATTCTTTTATACATAGAAACATTTGTACAAAGGGATGGCTATGGAAGGGAACTGTACTGCTAGTAGCTATAGTTACATGGTTGTTTACATATGTACATGCTAATAGAACACGCAACAGCAGCTAAGGGCAACAGGCGGGCAGGGGGCAGACGGGGGTGCTATCACGCATCCACACGCACCATTGTTCAGATCAGAGAGAATCATTGTCTGCTCCAGAGATGTATTACACTCACACACTCGTTGTTTCCAGAGAGTTGTGAGATCTCCACCGCTGCTGGAAGAAGGCATTAGAAGAGCTCGGGGATAGTGTCATCTATCTACCTTACAGAGCAGAATATGCTCTGTAGTAGTCGGTTGCAAGGTATTCTCTCTCTGTCGCTCTCTCTCTGTCTTTCTCTGTCTCTCTCTCTCTGTCTGTCTTTCTCTGTCGGTCTCTCTCTGTCTGTCGGTCTCTCTCTGTCTGTCTCTCTCTCTGTCTGTATTTCCTTCTCTATTCCTCTCTCCCTCCACATCTCTCTCTACTTCTACCTCTCTCTCGATCTCTCCTTTTCTCTCTATCCTGCTTTAGTTTGAATGAATAACAGATACTGAGATTTCACACTAGGGGTTGGAATAAGGAAGCTTGGAGTGATGTATCATCACCTACTGTATAATAAGCAGACTTTTGGCAGTTAATTACAGTTCTGTATGTGGTCGGATATGTCCTGTGAACCATCAGAGCAAACTGTGTGAGACTCATTGGTTCTGGTTGATCAAACTGATAACTGATTGTTGTGATTATTGCTTTCTGTTTGACATCAACTGTTTTCAGACTGTAGGCTATAGCTAGGGGATACATGGCTTATTGTAGTCTGGGTGCCCATCCAATGGTTTGGCTTCTTACTCAAGCTGACTTTCTCTTGAGTAACACAGGAGCACACACTCACAGACACACAGACACACAGAGTGGTATCAGTCCTTCTCTGTGAGAGAGTGGGGTCTTCAGTGGTGGGAGTCCAGCGTCTCAGAGTTCATGAATGAATCTCCAGGTCTGATTCTGTCTGCTCCAGGTTGATGTGAGTGGATTGCTGCTGCTGACTGCATTATTCTACTCAAGGCATTTAATGTCCCCCTCTCCAGAGTTAAAGAGTTGTCAGTCAAATCCACAGGATCACGATTGGATCAGTTCTCAACGAGCCCCTTACCACTATAGGTCACACAAAGGGCCCTGCTGTCCCACATTATCCAATCCCAGCACCAGCCCTTTATCGCCATGCCCCCAAGGTCCAAGGCCAGGTTCTCTCCTCTCCTGTTCTCAGTAAGGCATCTCAGCATTGGTGAGGAGCGTCGATCTCCAGGGCAGTCGCCCTCCGCTGCACCACTTTTCTAACGTCTACTTCCTCCTTTAGTTTGGGACTTCCTGTATGTTAGAGAGATCAGAGGGKTGTTCTAATCCAATGAGCCCCTCCTCTCCCCATCACTACCCGTCACAAGGGGAAGCCTCCCTTGTGGAAGGAACGTCATTGAAACGTTCACAGAGGTCTCACTGGAGTGAAGGGAGGAACTGAAGGGGAGACGCTTTAAATCATATTGGAACGGGGCCCAGAGGGGCTTTATTCAGATTGGAACAGGGCCCAGAGGGGCTTCATTCAGATTGGAACGGGGCCCAGAGGGGCTTCATTCAGATTGGAACGGGGCCCAGAGGGCAGCCAGTCAGCCAGTCAGCCAGACAGCCAGTCTCTAGTGGCTCGGTCGAGTTACACTGGGACAGGGGCGGTCTTACTGTGGCTCTCTAGTGCTTTGATGCTGCTCACAATGTTCTTCTGGGGGCCGACGATAGTCACACCAACCTTCTTTAGGTCCCTGTAGAAAGAGAGAGGAGGGGGAGAGAGAGAGAGAACGAGCAAGAAAGAGAGAGTAAGTGCTTCAGTGTAAGACAGTGACATTAATGGCATGCCGTCAGTGATGCCCACCCCCCCCCCTTCCGCTGGCCTGTCAATCACACAGGACCACATTCCAGAAGGCCGATGGGCTGCCAGAGTCTCTAGTCAGCTGCTGGCAGAGTGTCCTTAGAGTTTTTGGTATATTGCTTAAGTCTGAGTGGTGTGTGTGTGTGTGTGTGTGTGTGTGTTGTGTGTGTGCGTGTGTGTGTGTGTGTGTGTGTGTGTGTGTGTGTGTGTGTGTGGTGTATGTGTGTGTGTGTGTGGTGTGTGTGTGTGTCTGTGTGTGTGTGTGTGTGTCTTTGTACAAATAGGTGGATAACAAATGCATAATAAAACGAATGGTTAAGGCATGCTTTGTCACAACATCGGTACACAGTATGGGTTAAACACATCATTTTATAAAGACACACAACTTAAAAGAGTGTGTTATGTTTCATCTAGTGGACTGTATGTAGCAGCATGGTGATATTAGGTCCAGCAGTGGACAAGACATCTTCATCTCTGCTTCTGTAGGTGACTGTTGTTAAAGAAGCATATTAATGAAGCAGATCGGAGTTAGAAACAGCACAGCTCAAACCCACTCAGTTAACATAATGTAGCTTTGGTTTCACATTGAGCTTCAGTTTTAGTGCAACAGGCTTCTCTGCTAGTCTGTGGGGTGCATATGAAACAATACATGAAAAGTCCTTATAAAGTTATTTGAATGCAAGCAGGGGGTTCTAGTTTGGAGGGCAGCCAGACAGTGTACTGCAGTCCACCCACCATCCGTTGTCTCTGGAGTTTGAAGGGAGGAGGAGGGGGGGGTTAGAGGGTGGTGATCCCCATTGAAGGCTCCCACTCTGGGCAGGTGGCTGCTGTGACGTGGTGCTGGACCTCCGTCAGACAGATTCTACAGTACAGACAGGCAGGACGCAGGGCCAGGGAATGTGAATATAAGTTCACACAGCCATACTGGCAACAGTCTCTCAAAAAGGAGTATGGGTACACAGCGTTAACACCATGAACAACATGTTACAAATCAAAACAGAAATAAAGTAAATAAACTGCATAAAACATGAACACATAAAGTATGACATAAATTTAAAAAAACTGTCTCAGCAGTGAATGACTCATACAATAAAATGGATAAAAACAAATGACTGCGTTTTGTCCCTTCCATTTTGAAGTGTTTTAAAGTGGAGCTTATCATCTATCAGGTTTAAGTAGACCAGGGCCCAAACTCCGCTGACCGCTATATTCCACATGACCAATGACAACCATAATGGATATGTTGGAAGTGTTTACAGTGAGCAGCTTCCTGTTAGTCAGACAGAAAGGACTGTCTCATCTAGAACTCTGAAGAGGCTCTTCACTATGAGAGCACACAGAGGCTTCATTCCTGCTGCTGTGTGTCAATAGAAGTGATGTGTCCCATGTGTCTGATGCCTCAGACTGGACCACCCAGCTTCAGAACTACCAGAACCTCAATTTTAAACCCACATCTTTGTCAATTGATCAGTAGCTACACTTGACTAACCTGTACCCCCGCACATTGACTCGTTATTGTTATTTTATTATTTTTTACTTTAGTTTATTTGGTAAATATTTTCGTAACTCTTCTTGAACTGCACTGTTAGTTAAGGGCTTGTAAGTAAGCATTTCACGGTAAGGTCGACACTTGTTGTATTCAGCGCATGTGACAAATAAAGTTTGATTTGATTTGATCTTAGAAAAAAAGGTGTTATCTAGAACCTAAAGGTGTTTTCCGGCTGTCCCCATAGGGTAACCCTTTGAAGATCCATTTTTGATTCCAGGTAGAACCCTTTTGGTTCCAGGTAGAACCCTTTTCGGTTCGATGTAGAACCCTATCAACAGAGGAGGACAGCCAAAGAACCCTTTTGGAACCCTTTTTTCTAAGAGTGTATATAAGCATGACGTGTCAGTGGATTGAGGAGCGGTATGAGGGTTTGATTAGTCTGGCAGACAAACAGAGGTCAGAGTCAGAGCGTGGGTGGGTAGTTTCCTGCTGAATATAAAGAACTGGATTAAGACAGTACTAATCAATAGACTGATATCACCTCCGGTCCGGGACTGGTCTGTCTGTGTGTCAGGGCTATACCCTCAGAGGATTAAAACAAACATATGATCCTATTAATATTTTTATCCAGTTATGATCCAGAAGAGGTGGATCAGAGATGCTGTAGAATGATCCTGTTATCAGAAACCATGTGTAGGCTGTACAGTTCATCTGTGATGTTTTCCATCAATACTGTACATGGTTTTCTACTGAGTCTGCAAAGCAAGCCTTTTTGTGCCTCTGTAGTGATTGGTTAAAAGGATTCTTTCATTGATGACATGAATTAATTGATTAAATGTTCGGTGAAAAATGCGACAAAAGAGAGAGAAAGCACGAGAGAGAGAGAGGAGAGAGTAGGAGAGAGAGAGAAAGAGAGACCAAAAGAGAGAGAGAGAGAGAGAGAGAGCGTGCGAGAGAGAGAGAGAGAGAGAGAGAGAGAGATGAGAGAGAGAGAGCAGAGAGAGAGAGAGAGAGAGAGAGAAGAGAGATGAGAGAGAGAGAGAGAGAGAGAAAGAGAGCAAAAGAGAGAGTCCTCTCTCCTTATAA
The DNA here is from genome assembly GCF_002910315.2 of Salvelinus sp. IW2-2015. Classification (NCBI taxonomy): domain Eukaryota; kingdom Metazoa; phylum Chordata; class Actinopteri; order Salmoniformes; family Salmonidae; genus Salvelinus; species Salvelinus sp. IW2-2015. Next base: position 32,298,001 of record NC_036839.1, read on the forward strand.
GCATTGTTCTGTTGGACAAATCAGGCCTCTCATTCGCAATTTAAACCTATGGCCATAGTGAGAAGGGGAATTTCATACGCTATTTGCCATTTCATTATTTATATGACATCCAAGACAAAAGCAACGTTGTACATAACTTGCGCTGGGCCTTTGTTAGGCTTTGTAGTCACTGTCGAGCGCCGAGATGGGAGACAGAGACCTCCGCTTTGATCAGCCTGAATTATGACTGCAAATTATTACACTGTCAAATACCTCATCAATTAACACAGACAGCAGCGTCCGCAAAGGCCATATCCTCTGCTGAGAGAGAGGGAGGGAAGGAAGAGAAGAAAGAGGAAGGAAAAGGAAAGAAGAGAGAAAAATGAGAGAGAAAGAAAAGGGACAGAGAGAGAAAGCATCCAGCGGGCCAAATCACTGCATTCCCCATGAAGCCAGAGGACAACATGGAGGAGCCGGGAGCCCAAATGGAGGTTTATTATTAGGAGAGAGAGAGAGGTTTGTTATGAGTTGCACGGGGTGCATGGGGTTGTGATCGTAGATTCTGCCAGATCCCACTCTACAAAAGCTGTTCACAGCTGTAGACCTGTCAGAACTGGAGCTTAGAGAGCTTTCTCGCTCCTCTCTCGTCTCTCATCTCTCTCTCCTCCTCTCTCATCTTCTGCTCTCTCTCTCGTGTGTGGTGTGTGTGTGTGTGTGTGTGTGTGTGTGTGTGTGGTGTTGTGTGTGTGTGTGTGTGTGTGTGTGTGTGGTGTGTGTGTGTGTGGTGTGTGTGTGTGGTGGTGTGTGTGGTGTGTGTGTGTGTACGTGTGTGTACCAGTGTGTACCCGTGAGCGTGGCTAAAGCTCTGTCATTATAGATTACATCAAATGCTGCCGTCCATGGTTAACAGATTAGACCCACAGCGCGTGCCTCCAAGTAATGGGAGCAGATTGTAAACATGATGGCGTCTCAGTGGGGGGGTGTGTGTGAGGTGTATTAAATCTGGCTTGTGTGGCATGGAGAGACTTCTCAGGGAAAGTCATGTTTTAAGCCTTGTGCACTCAGACACAAAAAGTCTAGGCATTCCCATATCTCTTCAAACATTAGATACAAACTTAAATCATGTTATACAACAACTTACTTATTTTGTTTGCTTGTGGACAAGCTAAAAAACTGAAAATCAAATTGACCATGTGGTTCGTCAGCAAGTGTTCAGTGAGTCCTGTAAGTGTGAGATGAGTGTTACTACAGAGCGTCATAAGAAGCACTCTTACTCTGCGGAGGTCTTGGCAGCGGGTGTCACAGAGACGTAGCTGAGCCCAGAGAAGGTGCGCTTACCATTACGGCAGAAGATCCCTGCACGTGCTGTGCTGCAAGCCAACTCCCCATGTGTCACATTGACTGAACCACCATCGAGCAACTGCTCCTGTCCCATTGAGCCAGCGTTGGCGCGGCGCCCTGTGGAGGCCCGGGGAGGGGGAGTTTAGGGGTAGACGCGCGGGGCATACTGCGGGGATCGGGCTGGGGAGAAGGGCTGGGTTCGGGGGGTTGGGGTGGGGCTACTGTCCTTGGGGACGAGGTTGGGTGGGGCTGTTGTGTATCGTCGGTGATGTAGGACGTGCGGGGAGTTAGTGCGGGGGCGTGTGAGAGATGGGAGGGTCATATTCACGACTATGGATCGTTACTTTGTCCAGTGTTGGAGACAGGTGAGTCCATTGCCGAACTACTCGTGAGGGGGGGTGACATGGGACATAGTACAGTCCCCACAGAGAGCTGGTCAGCCTTGGAACATAAATAATATCATCCCTACTTCCTCTCTCCCTCCTCTCAGCTGACAGCTCTGTCTGCATGCACAGAGAAAAAGTTGTTATCCAGAAAACAAGAGTATAAAATAACATGCTGCACAGAGCGAAAACAAAAAGCTGTAAACCACATTTCCCCATGCACACACACACACACACATGTAGGCAACCACGCACACAGCATGTACGAACGAACGCACACACAAACACACACACGCACCACAGGTCTCCTCATCAGGAAATACCTGTGGAGAGAAGGGACTACCCACCAACCCGTTCCGTTGCTGTGCGTTATGGACAAGCTCTCCCAAGTGAAAGGAAAGCCACACACACAATGTAATGTTAACTTTATCATACAGACTAGTCTGATGCTTTTCCAATATGACTGTTTGCACTGTTTCTAGGGAATTAAGTCAATATAACTCCAAACATGTATGTTGGACGGGCTTTAAGTAAAATGAAAACCACACAGTGTAGATTCTATATTTATGTTTTAGATGTGAAATCTCTTAACAATATGATTGTATAACAAAACAAGAATAAATGTTCATATAATTAAATTATTATTTTATCTTAAAAATACTAGAATTCCCAATAGTGCAACCTTGATCAGATTATAAACTGAATAAAATAATTAAATCAAATCACAAGTCATGCTGTTCCATTGACAATAATTTATAGTACGAATAGCATTTCATGGCTGGAGGCACTGTTCTGAAGAGATTTGAGTGACAGGAGAGGGAAGGAGAAAGGAGAGAGGAGAGGAAAGAAGGAGTAGATGATAGAGTGATGTACAGATGTAATATCTTAATTTGATCACTCTGTTGTTGCAGCAAATTTTTCTGCACGGCAGAAAATGCTAATCGTAGTGTATTCAAGGTTTAATAAGGCTTCTAACGTTTGGATAATTTCCACTTTAAAATGCCAAACTTGATTTGCCATAACGAAAAATGTATCAACCCCGACAAAAATGTCCATGAATGACATACACATAATTTTTATAATTTCCTGTTGCTGCAGGATTATTTTCCTGCTGAGAGAAACTGGTCAAATGAAGATCTGTAGATGAGTCAGGCAGAGAGGACTGTCTGTGAGTCTGTCCCTGACCATGTTCACTCTGGCCAGCCGGCCGGCCAGATAGACAGACAATAGTCTGTTAAACCAAAACCAGACCAGGAGACACTCCCCACATCTCCTGAGCCAATAACCTTATGTTGTTTTGTATTTTGTTTAGTGAACACCAGGCACAGCAGCTGTTGCTATACAGCTGTTGCTATAGTCATATCCGATCAACATCCAAATCAACAAGTCCACCTCCCTATGAGGCAGGGTCAGGGCAGGTCAGACCAACTCAGGCCTCATCAACAACAACCCTGACTCATACTCAACAATGATGGGTGTTGTGTCAGAGCCATTCAGAATGTTATTTTTAATTTTTTTAACTAGGCAAGTGAGTTAAGAACAAATTCTTATTTACAATGACGGCCTACCCCGGCCCAACCCAGATGACGCTGGGCCAATTGTGCGCCTCCCAATGGGACTCCCAATCACGGCCGGATGTGGTGCAGCCTGGATTCAAACCAGGGACTGTAGTGACTCCTCTTGCACTGAGCTGCAGTGCCTTAGACCACTGCGTCACTCGGGAGTGTGTATGCGTGTTTATGTGTGCGTGTACATGTGTGTGTCAAATCAGCCAGTGAGTCAGAAAACAAACGACTGGGACCATATCACCTGATCACACACACAGGCAAACACAGCCTAGGGAATACAAGCCAACACAGGACAGGAAACCAGCTTGGTATTCCCATAGAGACATATATTTATAGTAGTGTAAACGAACCATAATAGCAGGAAGTCAAGTCCACACTGAGGCTGAGTGTATTATATATTTACATTTTTACATTTAAGTCATTTAGCAGACGCTCTTATCCAGAGCGACTTACAAGTTGGTGCATTCACCTTATGATATCCAGTGGAACAACNATTTACATTTTTACATTTAAGTCATTTAGCAGACGCTCTTATCCAGAGCGACTTACAAGTTGGTGCATTCACCTTATGATATCCAGTGGAACAACCACTTTACAATAGTGCATCTAACTCTTTTAAGGGGGGGTTAGAAGGATTACTTTATCCAATCCTAGGTATTCCTTAAAGAGGTGGTGTTTCAGGTGTTTCCGGAAGGTGGTGATTGACTCCGCTGACCTGGCGTCGTGGGGGAGTTTGTTCCACCATTGGGGTGCCAGAGCAGCGAACAGTTTTGACTGGGCTGAGCGGGAGATAATAATAATATATAATGTATAATAATATATAATGACACACATCTACATCACAGCACGTGAATTTGCGGTGTGGGTCGTGGGGAGGTGTGTGTGTTGACTCTGTGACAGTGTGTGATGGGACAGGGATGGGACAGGTAAGGCTACTAGACGGTTCTAGAACATCTTTTTACCATGACTCATTTCAGTAGGCTAACTTAAGGAAGTAAACAAAGCAGTAAGAGAGACAGTCTGTCTGGAACATAGTGACCCAACTAAGCAGCCAACCAGACAGACAGCTCACCATGGGGACAGCAAGAGCTAGTTTGAGCTAGAACAAGCGGAAGAGGATAGAGAAAGAAGTGGCAAAGGAAAAGGAGAGCTAAGCGACTGTATGTGATTGAATCTCTTCCTGATCATCAGAGGCCTGTCTGACAGCTGAGTGCCAACCGGGCAGAAGAGATAAGAGAGGAGAGAGGGATAGAGGGAGGGAACGAGGCAAACAAACACACACACAGCTCCCTGATTAAACCATCAGTCATGTATGAGGAGACTATTGATCTGTAAAGTTCTGTCCTCTGCCTCCAAAACTGTCATGGTGTCAGTGTAGAGGTAAACTATAGACGACCTTATCTTCCCTCTGTGTGATTCTGTTGGTGGTTCAATCTTTATTTTCTGCTGCGCTAGAGGAAGAGAACGAGGGATGAGAGACAAGGAGGGGGACAAAAAGAACATGCTAGTTGTCATGGAGAGGAGTTGGTATCTTAAACCCCTGAGTACGCATCATATTACCGACGGAAGGATTGAGAAAATAGAGAATTCTCCATATGATGGAAAAAAGCAAGGAGGTGAGAAAGCAAAGCTAAATTCTACCGTCCCTGTCTTTTTATCTCTCCTCCTTTTTCTTTCCGTTTTCTCTCTTTGTCTGTTTTCCACTGACCTCTGAAAGACCACTGCTGTGTAGTATCATGTTTTTAAGGCTCTCAGAGGAGCAGAGGGAGAGAGGGAGAGAAAAAGAGGAGGAGATAAGGATATGGGGATGAGGAGGCGGGGGAGAGGGGGAGAGGTTGACATCTGGGCAGCTTGGTGGAGGACAGGAGAGGAGGAGACGAGAGGAGAGGAATGCAGGTCTCACTGTGAGGGGAACTGAAATGGCTCTGCAGGGTTTCTCCCAGAGTCTACCCCCCAGCCCTCCTCCCCTCCATTCCTCTCTCCATCTGGCCATCTGCCTCTCCCCTTTTCCCCTCTTTGCTCATCCCTTTTTCAACACCTACCTTTCCCCATTTCCCCTTTACAAGGGGCGTCATTTATCAAAGGTGCATACGCACACAAGTCACTTTTCCCGCAAAGGTTGTTATTTATCAAATTTTAACTTGACGGGAAAGTGTGCGTATCTCCACACAAATCTCAGACCTTGCTTACGCACAACTTCTAGTGGTTGGAGAATTGTATTACAAGCAAATATTGTTATTTTGGGGGAAAAGGAGGCGTTTCACCAAGGGAATTCTAATAATGGTATGCTAATAAAAACATTAAAACGTWACCTAATGATAAAATTGATGCATTTTCCGTTGGTAAGGAAATGAAATAGCAGCATGGAGACTATGTTTCTTTGACTTCTATGATATGGACCTAACTCATAATCAGATTTTCTGACATGACTGGTTTATTCCCACTACACAATAAATATTAGGCTACTATCTATCTAATGCGCAAAAATAAATTGACCGGCGGTAGCCTATTCGAGGGGCACTCAACTACTATTTGAGAAGGTCCAGTCACACACATTTCCTAGGTAGCATAGGTCTGGATAGATACATGCGACCCTAAACTGTTCACACCCCTCTTGTTGGCGGAAAGAAAATGGTGCAGTTTTTAAGCACATTTTCTGCAATTCTACACATTTTGCTATGGGGCGGAGAGAACATTTTGTAGTTTTAAAGCTAATTTCCTGCAAATCTACACATTTTGCAATGTTTTATGTGTGTTCATATGATACCAGAGTGAGTCAACAAAATCAATGGGGCCCCCTGGGGGTCGAGGCCCCAATGGGCACATAATCTGGCCATGATAAATAACTACAAGATTTAGATAGCTGCTTAGCCTATTTTACCTACCTTGATAACATGGGCTACTTGATCAACTGGACATTTCTGACAGATTATAAATAGCTCTCTAAGATTATTTAGTGAATGGCATAACAAGAGGAAAACTGCCCATGCACTGCCAAATTTCGAAATTGCACCTTGTGTATTCTACTATTACAACTCTCAACCGTAATAGATTGAAAGCCCAACTGACCCACGGTCCATATTAACCCCATTCTGGGATCAGATCCGGACTGCGGTCCGCCTGTTGACTATGGCTGCCCTATCCACTATGGGTAGGCCTAGGCTGCAGTGTTGCTGTAAGATAGGAGCGCAACATGATAATGTAGCCTACCGTATTTAAGCCTATTCCAAGACAGGAGATAGAAACACAATCATGTATTGACGAACAAAATTAACAAAATGATGAACCAAGTCTTTTGCATAGAAGTGTGGGCTATAAAATGTGCTTTAAATTGTTTCGAATAGACAATCAAACATGCAGAATGCGCGGCCAGTGTTTGGCACTCGCTATAGGCGGCATGCATTTTTTGTTCGAAAAAGTCACTGTAAAAGATTAAAACATTCTGCCAAACCTCTACAGAAATGTGCTATTGCAGTTTTTTATAGAAATTGACATGGCCCAGTTCCAACATTTCCAAATTATACAGCAAATTAAGGCTTTTTTGTTTTCCAGGCGAGGTTGTAGCGGTCAGAATGGATCTGATTTATCAATAAAAAATGTGTATATGTTGCGTTTGATGAATCCCAATAATTTATTCAGCACGCAAATCATAGAATCACCACGTAGGCCAGAATTTTGTAAGAAATGTAAGCACAGTTGATAAATGAGGCCCCAGGCCCCTCTCTATAGCCCTCAAAGCTCATACTCATCAGACCCAAATCCCAAACCCCTCTCTTCTCATATCTTCTCTCCTACTCGGCTCGGACACCCTGTATTCAAGCCCTCTCGACACTCGCCCTTGGCCTGTTAAGGTACACCTGCACTAAGATTCTCTCCCTTTCGCCCCATAGACTCAAACTCTCACCCCAGGTCCCCAGACAGCGTACTCTAGCCACGGCTTTGATCTGGGCCCGTGGGGGATGGGATCTCCATTAGTCAGGGAAGCCCAGAGACATATTAGGTGTGTGAGGCCGAACACAGCTGCTCCTTTGGTATAGTGGCACGTACACGCACACACACACACACTCTCATAAATCACCTTGTCCTCCATCTCTCCCCCTCCCACCCCTCTCGCCCTGCGCTCAGCCCAGTGTTAAAAGCCAATCAGGAAAATTACATGCAAACTCCCAGGGACCCATTTTCACTTTCTTAACAAACCATTAGTCAACGTTTAGTCAACGTTATGAGCGCCGACGTCTCCATAATACCAGTCTGATCCACCAACCCAGTGCCTCCCTCCCTCTCTCCCCTGTTCCAGCTCCAGCCTCCCTCCCTCTCTCCCTGTTCCAGCTCAGCATCCCTCCTCTCTCCCTGTTCCAGCTCCAGCCTCCCTCCCTCTCTCCCCTGTTCCAGCTCCAGCCTCCTCCCTCTCTCCCCTGTTCCAGCTCCAGCCTCCCTCCCTCTCTCCCCTGTTCCAGCTCCAGCCTCCCTCCCTCTCTCCCCTGTTCCAGCTCCAGCCTCCCTCCCTCTCTCCCCTGTTCCAGCTCCAGCCTCCCTCCTCTCTCCCCTGTTCCAGCTCCAGCCTCCCTCCCTTACTCCCTGTTCCAGCTCCAGCCTCCCTCCTCTCTCCCCTGTTCCAGCTCCAGCCTCCTCCCTCTCTCCCCTGTTCCAGCTCCAGCCTCCCTCCCTCTCTCCCCTGTTTTGCTCCAGCCTCCCTCCTCTCTCCCCCTGTTTCTTTGTTTCTACATCTTGCTAACACATCCCTAATATCCTTTCCCTGTTTCTCTTTTACGTGCACTGTATACACATCCCTTATACTCTTTCCCCTGTTTCTTTTTACGTGCTGTACAACATCCCTTATATCTTTTCCCTGTTATATTTTTACATGCTGTACAATCCCTAATACTCTTTCCCCTGTTTTTTTTACATGCTGTACT
>NC_036839.1:32313391-32317392 GCF_002910315.2 Salvelinus sp. IW2-2015
AGTATTTTAGGTGGATGTTGTAAACAGATGTAAAAAGGTACGAGTCGTAAGAGCAAGGGGGAATCATCAGGAGGTGTGGGTTTAAGGGAGAGCAGAGGGAGACAATACACTGAGTGCTCTTTCAATGACAGACCTCGACAGGGTGAATCCGGGTGACATGAATGCACGCTTAGTCGATGTCCACTTGTTAATTCCCACTTCAAATGGTATATGTGTTAAGATGAACTTGGGGAGGAGAGGTACACAGAAAGCTCAAGAAGGATTTTAAGCCCTTAAAACAATTGAACACAGATTTTGTATGGTGCGATCAGAGGCGTGAATGGGCAAGACAAAATATGTATAGTGCCTTTTGAACGAGGTATGGTAGTAGGTCGCCAGGGGCACCAGGTTTTGGAGTCCGAAATGCAGGATGTGGCTTTTTTTTCACGCTCAAACAAGGTTTACCCAAGTCTAGTATGGTTTATCAGGATGCGGTCTACACCAAAGGACATCCAGTCAACTTGAATCTGTAGGGAAGCATATGAGGTCATATGGCAGCCATTCCTTTTGAAAGTCATATCAGAGGTGATCAAACGGGTCAGATTGAGTCTGTCAAACGCTCCTGGTGTAAGAACGGAGCGTTGTTCATCGACAGCCTCTGTGTGGTCATTCCACTACTAACTGGGTCTTATACAATCGGTTTGGGGTCGCAAATGAAAAATGTAAAGATAATACTGCCTCTCCCTATAGGGGTCTGCATACTAAATAATGCTCTCCTATAGGTGTCTGTCCATACTAATAAATGCTTCTTAATAGGTGTGCTGTCCATACTAAATAAAATGCTCTCCCCTATAGGTGTCCGTCCACATACTAAATTAAATTGTCTCCCTATAAGGTGTCTGTCCATACTAAATAAATGTCTCCCCTATAGGCTGCTGTCGGCATACTAAATAAAATGCTCTCCCTATAAGGTGTCTGTTCCATATACAATAAACTCTCCTATACGGGGTCTGTTCCTACAATAATGCCTCCCCTATACAGTGCGTGAAAAGTATTATCGGATACACTGCGATGTTGCAGTTTTTCTACTTACAAAGCATAGTAGAGGTCTTGTATTTTTTAATCATAGGTTATCTTCAACTGTGAGAGACGGAATCTAAAACAAAATCAGAAATCACTTTGGGGTATGATTTTTTTAAAGTAGATTAATCCTTGTTCATTATTTATTGCATGAATACGTATTTGGATTCACGTACAAATCAGTAAAGGATTTCCGGGTTCACAGAACTGTTGTTTTTGTCTTTATAAGAAGCCTCTGTTGTCTCCACTCATTCCATGTATTACTGGCATTTTGAACTCGTTACGTAATAAAAGGACACTGTCACCACTCAATCAAACAGACTCAACTCTCCAATGGCCAGACCAGAGAGCTGTTGTAAGGAATCAGGGATTATAGAATTGTAACCTGAACAAGTCTGGGATGGGTCAGGACAATAGGCAGCAGGCTTGGTGAGAAGGCAACAACTGTTGGGAATTAATTAGAAAAGTGGAAGAAGTTGAAGATGACCGGTAATTCACCTCGGTCTGGGGCTCATGCAGATCTCACCTCGTGGGGCATAATGATCATAGGGAAGGTGAGGGATCAGCCCGAACTACACTACCCAAGGTAACCTTTTGGTCAAATGACTGAAGAGAGCTGGGACACGAGCTCAAAGAAACATTGTATCCCTGAATAAGCTGACGTCCGTTATGGGATTTTAAAATCTGCCAAGCACACGCAGGCCCTGCCAAGCCAGCGCAATGCAAGGCTCCGGCTGAAGTTTGCTCAATAGACATTTTTGGATGATTATACAAGAGGAGGATGGGAGAAGCGTCATGTGATGTATGATGAGACAAAAATAGAGCTTTTTGGGTTAACTTCATTCACGTGTTTAGAGGAAGAAGAAGGATGAGTAAACCCAAAACAGTGGAAAATCATCGGCTTGTCCTATTACACGTGAAAGTCATGGATGGTGAACATCATTTTTTGGGATGCTTTTTCTGCAAAGGTGGAACAGGACGACTGGCAGCCGTATTGGAGGGAGGAGATGGATTGGGCCCATGGGCTTCGCGAGATTGGCAACAACCTCTCCCTCAGTAAGCAGCATTGAAGATGGGTGTGCTGCGGTCTTCCAGCTGACACGACGAAACACACGCGGAGGCAACTTAAGGAGTGGCTGTCCGTAAGAATGAAGCATCTCAAAGGTCCTGGATGGCCCTATGTCATCTGCAGACCTGATCCAATTAGGGGAAAACTCTTTGGAAGGAGCTGAAAGTCCGTATTTGCCAGACGATATAGCCCCGAACTGAAGGATCTTTGGAGAAGGTCTGTAGAGGAGTGTGGATCCAAAATTCCTGATGCAGTGTGTGCAAACCTGGTCAAGACTACCAGGAATAACGTATGATCTTGTAATTTGCAAACAAGTTCTGTACAAATATTAAGTCTGCTTTTCTTGATGTATCATATTATGTATGCATAAATGCAATATTAACTTAACAATATACAAGTGATTTTCTGTATTTTTTGTATTAGATTCCGTCTCTTCACAGGTTTGAACGTGGATACCTATGAGTCTAAAATAGCAGACTCTACATGCTTTTGTAAGTAGGAAACCTGCAAATAATGGGCAGGTATCAAATACTTGTTCTCTTCCCACTGTAGGTTTCCTGTTCCCCTGTCCCATACTAAATAAATGCTCTCCCCTATAGGTGTCTGTCCCATACTAAATAAATGCTCTCCCCTATAGGGGTCTGTCCCATACTAAATAAATGCTCTCCCCTATAGGTGTCTGTCCCATACTAAATAAATGCTCTCCCCTATAGGTGTCTGTCCTATACTAAATAAATGCTTTCCCCTATAGGGGTCTGTGTAATAATACTGTACATACAACACTCCCCTATAGGCCTATACACCACTATCATGTCCTAACACATTCACAGAGGTGGAGGAACACCTTCTATGAGGTCTCTATTATAATATGGGGTTGATATCTTTTGCGATTCAATGTGGTTTATATCTTTAACAGATCCACCAAGGTCTTGCACCTTGGTTGGACGGCGAGGTAGAGACAGCATCAGTAATATTGAAGGCCAGCAGAAGGGGAAGCGTGTGATAGAGAGAAAGAAACTAAAAGCGAGGAAAGGATAAATGAGTCCCAGGGTGGAGGACAGTGTTTCCTGTCACTGCTGTCACTAATGAGCAGGATGTGCCGTGACCCATAATGCCTTGGATAACGCGTGGGAAGTGGATATGTTCGATGTCAATCTGTATTGAGCCAGGTGCGTGGGAGAGGGGTAATGAGTCAGGTGCAGTGATTAGGCGTTAAGGGGAGGAAAGAGCCAGGTGATTGGGAGAGGAGCAGAGAGGAGCAGCTGTGATTTAGGGGGGCAGGTGCATTGGGAGAGGACTAGAGAGGTACAGCTGTAAGTTAGAGGGGCAGGTGTTTGGGGGTTGAATGGATGAGAAAGACTAACACTAAAACAACAAAGTATGGCTAGCTGTTAAGTTTAGATCTTTATAGTAAAGATGGTGGATAAATGAAGATATCCCATAAAACCCTGTCTCTGTGTATAGTACCTGGATGATGGATTGGCTGCCAGGGTTTGGTTAGGGTTCAGGGGTCAGAGGTCAGGGTTGAGAGCATGATGTGTAGATGTTTATAGTACCTGGGTGAGGTGTTGGCTGTGATCTTCAGGCTCCCGGGGTTGCGTATGAGTTTATCCAGGATGCTGACGATCTGTTCGAACTTGGGTCTGTTGTTCCTCTCCTTCTGCCAGCAGTCCAACATCAGCTGGTACAGAGTAGCAGGACAGTCCATAGGAGGAGGCAGTCTGTAGCCCTCATCTACTGCTTTGATAACCTGGAGGGATAGAGGGAGAAATAGATAGGGAGGGAGGGAGAGGAAGGGGAAAGATAGGGCGCTTGAGAGGGAGTGCGAGAGAGCGCGTGAGAGAGAGCGTTAGAGATAGAGAGGGAGAGAGAG
>NC_036839.1:32317759-32333353 GCF_002910315.2 Salvelinus sp. IW2-2015
CGGCAGAGAGAACGGGAGAGCGAGGAGCAGGGCCAGAGAGACAATTTAGGTGTGAGGCAAGGACCAGTCTATAGGGAGGAGGTAGTAAACAGTGTGTCAGTTGGTGGTAGACGATGGAGGTGTTATTATAGTCGGGGAGTTGAGAGGTTGGCAGTGAGAACAGTACTTGTACTGGCGAAAGTGCTGACTGTGCATCGCTTCATTATATAGAACCCTCCTCTCAATTTCCTCCCTCTCTCTCTCTCTTCTCTCTCTCTCTCTCTCTCGCTCTCCTTTCTTCTGAGCGTCTAGTGCTCAAGTGACATATGATGCATTTTTGTGGGATGGTGTGTGTGTGTTGATTGTGTTGTGTGTTGTGTGTGTGTGTGTGTGTGTGTGTGTGTTGTGTGTGGTGTGTGTGGTGTGTGTGTGTGTCAACCTTCTGGCTGCTTAGATGTATTCCTTGTTCGAGGCCATAGGCTCAGGCTCAGTCCACCACCTGGTCACTCTACGCCTATTTCCTCTCTCCTAGGAAAGTGTTCATTCAGGTCTTCTTGGGCGACAGTGTGTACTCACGTCCTGATTGGGACATCTCCCCATAAGCGCGCTCCGTATGAATCACTCCCAGAGCACGATGCCGTAGCTCCAGGCGGTCGCTGGCCGAGGTGTGGAAACTTCCTGTAGGAGTTGGCCTCTGGAGCTGTCCATTCTGATAGGGTCTTCTCCCTGAGAGAGAGAGAGAGAGAAGGAAGAGAGAGAGGAGAGAGAGATGAGAGAGAGAGAGAGGAGAGAGAGAGAGGAGAGAGAGAGAGAGAGAGAGAGAGAGAGAGGAGAGAGAGAGTATGGGAGAGAGGAGAGAGAGAGAGAGAGAGAGAGGGAGAGAGATAGAGAGAGAGAGAGAGAGAGAGAGAGAGAGTACATTGTAACGACTTCAATGACTTGCTTTAAGGTTATGTTTGACCTGAAAATGGATATTAAAGAGAGAGGGAAAAAAGCGGGAGAAGGATCTAGTCTCTACCCCAGCCTCCAGGACTGGCAGGGCCTTTGTTTCCATTTGTTACCATATCCATCTCTGTTTTCTCCTGGGGGAGAGGGGAAAGGGTAGAGGAAATAAAGTAGAGAGAGAGGGAAGAGAGGTAGAGAGGGGGGCCTGTAGGCTGACATGTGTTTTCTCCTGCTCTGTGCCTACCCTCAGGGGGCTGCTAAGACTTACTCAAGGGCTATTAGCCCTGCGTCATTGCCACATGAGGAAGAGGAAATGAAAGGCGGAGAGAAGAAAAGAAGAGAGGAGCCAAAGCTAACGACCTCCTGGCCCAAGTTACATACTCCTGGCAGCTCTTCTAAACACCACAGCCCTTCAGAAAAACAAACCACTTTCTGCCCTCACAAATCATAATCATATCAATTTTATTTGTCAGCATACGCCGAAATAAACGGGTGTGTAGACTTTCGTTCTCCAACGAGACCTTCCACGGAGACTAAGATTCCCAGACTAACGAGACTTTACCAAGAGACTTCCCAACGAGACCTACCCAAGAGACTTTTACACGAGACTACAGCGAGACCTTCACCAACGAGACTTTCAACCTACCGAGGACTTTACCACGAGACCTTTACCAACGGACTTTCACGATAACGGGACTTTCCAACGAGACCTTACCAACAGACCTTCCCAACGATACTCTTACCAACGAGACCTTCCCAAGAGACTTTACCAACGAGACTTTACCCAAGCTCAGACCTACCAACGAGACCTTCCCAAACGATGACTTTACCAACGAGACTTACCAACGAACTCGATCGTATGTGACTGCTTACCAACGAGACTTTACAACGACGAGACTTTACCAACGAGACTTTCCACGAGATCTTACCACCGAGACTTTACGACTACCACGAGACCTTACTCAACGAGGATTTACAACACTTATCAACGAGACCTCAGCGACTTACGACCAACGAGACCTTCCAACGAGAACCTTCAACGATACTTTCCACGAACTTCAACGGATTTACCAGACCTTCCCTACGAGACTTTCCCAACGAGACCTTCCCAACGGAGACCTTTACCAACGAAGACCTTCCAAGAGCACCTTACCAACGAGACTTTACCAACGAGACCCGTACCAACGAGCCGTTACCAAACGGAGACCTTCCCAAGAGACTTCCATCAACCTTCCCAACGAGGACCTTCCAACGAGACCTTTACTCGAGACCTTCCAACGAGACTTACCAACGAGACTTTACCAACGAGGACTTCCCAACGAGAAGTTCCCAACGATGACTTTTACCAACGAGATGCTTCTCCCAACGTAGACTTCCCAACGAGAGAAAATTCCAACGAACTTTTACCAACGAGACCTTTCCCAACGTAGGACTACCTCAACGAGGGCCTTCCCAACGGAACCTCTTACCAACCGAGGACTCTACAACAGGATACTTTTTCCCAATACGAGACTTACCCAACGATTACTTTACCAAGCGAGGACTCTTCCCAACGAGACCTTCCCAACGAGGACCTTACCAACGAAGACCTCAACGATCTTTACAACGCAGACCTCCAACGAGGACCTTCCCAACTGAGACTTCTCTTACAAACGAGGACTTTACCCAACGAGACCTTCCCAACGAGACTTTACCAACGAGACCTTCCCAACGAGACCTTCCCAACGAGACTTTACCAACGAGACCTTCCCAGCGAGACTTTACCAACGAGACCTTCGCAACGATGCAGAGTTAAAAAATAATAATACAAATAAAAATATTAACACAACAATGAAGCTATATCTAGGGAGTACCAGTACCAGATCAATGTGGAGCTATATATAGGGAGTACCAGTACCAGATCAATGTGCAGGGGTACGAGGTATTTTAGGTAGATATGCACATAAAGGAAGGGTAAAGTGACTAGGAATTAGGATAGATAATAATTAGGGACGGATCAACATGTACATAATGGTTACCTGGAGGATAATGGGGGAGGGTCATGCTTTTACATTTCAGTCAAGTGACGGTTCAGTATTCTTTTTAATTTAGTCCAGCGGAGGATCATGCCATTTGTAATTTAGAAAATGTCAATATTGCTCAGTGTTTTAGAATTAGTTGCTTATTAGGCTATACAAAACATTAAGCACACCTTTCTAATATTGAATTGCACCCTCCGCTTTTGCCCTCACAACCGTCTCAATTCGTCGGGGCATGGACTCTACAAGGTGTCGAAAGCGTTCCACAGGGATGCTGGCCCATGTTGACTCCAATGCTGTCTGGATGTCATTTGGGTGGTGGACCATTCTTGGTACACACAAGAAACTGTTGTGAAAAACCCAGCAGCTTTGCAGTTCTTGACGCAAACCAGTGTGCCTGGCACCTACTACCAAACCCCGTTCGAAGGCACTTAAATTGTTTTGTGTAGCCCTTTCACCCTCTGAATGGCACACATACACAATCCATGTCTCAATTGTCTCAAGGCATAAAAATCCGTCTTTAACCGGTCTCCTCCCCTTCATCTATACTGATTGAAGTGAATTTAACAAGTGACATCAATAAGAGATCATAGCTTTCACCTGGATTCACCTGGTCAGTCTGTCATGGAAAGAACAGGTGTTCACAATGTTTTGTATACTCAGTGTATAGTCTTGTGAGTGTGCACAAAGTCAGTGCAAGATAGGGTCAGCATAGATAGTCTGTGTAACCATTTAATTAACTATTTAGCAGTCTTATGGGTATTTAGACCCTGTTGGTCCGAGAGCCGATTCTCCGGTACTGTTTACCGGATGGTGGCAGAGTGAACAGTCTATAGCTTGGATGGCTGGAGTCTTTAGCAATTTTTCGGCCCATCCTCTGACACTGCCTGATACAGAGGTCCTCGATGGCAGGGAGTTCGGCCCCAGTGATGTCACACATGCATGCAGGAGCACACACACACACCACACACACGGATGTGCACACACGCACGCACGTACACACTCGCGCACAAACACACACAAATAAATAAATCCACTTCTGTCTCTTGAATCCCTGGCGAGTGTACATAAACACAGCCATCCTCAGGAGAACAAGGACTATACCTCTAATGAAAGTACAGTATGACACCACTCAGACACAGACAGACTGACAGAACAGCATAGTGGTCTGACAGAAGAGGGAGGGAGAGACAACGGCCTGCTGGGGCTGATAGATTCATAACTGTAGAGCGGATGAGAACTCAGCTCTATTACTAGTGACACACTGGGGGAAGTCTATTAGCATATTTTAGGTCATGAGTTTGAGTGAAGTAAAAGCTGGTGAGTGTTTATTTAACATGGGGGTCTAAAGCAGTTATTACAGCATTTGTATTACTTAATGTCAGCCACAAGTGTGACCCCCACAACACACACACACACACACACACACACACACACACACACACACACACACACACACACACACACACACACTGTTATGGTGATAGGTTGGATACAAAGCCCTCTTGATTTTGCTTATCTACTATGTTTGTCATTCCTTTCCCATGATCCTTCAGGAGAACACAAACATTTATGTTGGCGTTATCTCACCCTGATTTTATTTATGTGCTGGCTGTCCCACTCCACACTGCTGAGAGCCCAGACGTTTGTGTGTCGGTGTGTGTGTTAGTGCACGTGTGTGTGTGACATATGAGGTGATTTGTCTCATGGACAGCATGTATTCACAGAGAGTGCTGGCGAGGGGGAGATCGAGCAACAGAAAGGGAGTGAGAGATACACAGCAAATTTGCGGGTGTTAAAAGCTTGGTGTTGAGGTGAAAAGTGTTGTGAGTGTTACAGTGCTGATTCTAGTGGGGTTAACGCCAGTGGGGTTGAAATTGACACCACCTGGCGAAGTGTTAACAAGGTGGCGGTGTTGCTGCTCCTCGACTGTTTTAAGTTAATTTACGTTTAGTTAATTTACGTTAATTTACGTAGACATGGCAGGGGCCTCATCACTTTGTTGCGGATTGCTTTTTAGAATAGTTTGTTTAATATCTATGTTTCTGCATGAACATTGATTGATACATTGATCTTATACTACACCAAGATACATAACATACATTTTTCTAAACTAATCCAATCTGTAAGTAGTTAGACTTATTTAACTGATTATTGAGATGGTTGTTCCAGTTTAGAGGGTTTAGGTAGTCTCATTTATAATCTTCCCTACCTTGACAGTCATTCTAACAGCAGATTGCAGGTGATTAAAAGTTCCAATTGTTGGAACTCTGGCTGAATTCCAATTAGAATTATATAATACTTTGCAAGCCAGCATAATATGACTTGCCGATGTGGCCTGCAAACCAGGAGTTTCAGACCACTATGTTAGGGTAAAATTAGGCTGTCGAAGTATGGTAATATTAAAATGTTTTATGTATTGTCATAAATAATATGTTTTATGAAAAAATATTCACTAAGGCACTTACTTGGTGTTAGTTTAACACTATTTCGGTGGGTCACATATACACACTAAGAAAGTGTCAGATTTAGCACTGTGGGTGTTAAAACATTCTGATCTCAAATGTGCTGTGTGGAGAGATGCCCTTTTGTGTAAAGCTGAGACAGAGGTCGGTCAGCTCAGCTGTCTGACAGTGATAACCATTCTCTCTGTTCTAACTTAAATTAAGACTTTATTAGGGGGATGTGATTATGCCTGTACACGTTTTTTTGTAGAGATTAACAAATGTAGGTACATACAACATTATTATATACATTTTTTCTTGGGTGTTTAACATTGGAGGTTGTAAACCTTAGGTTGCATTTCCCAGCATTCCTTTCATGAATGTAGAGAAACCCAACCCATTACTGTTATTTGCTAGTACAAGACATGGGTTGCGTTCCACAACTTCTATTCCTATCCTATTACCAAGTGTGTTTGACAAAGTAAAAAATACTTTTTCACCTCAAATTAACAGGAACTGAACTCAGCCACAGTCGGTTAACAACACCATGCGTGGGTGATTCCACTGGTTATTCAAAATAACATTCATTACTTACTGCTGTAGTGTCACAATTTCAATCCCACTGCTTTAAGCCCCACTGACGACCACGCAGATATGTAACACTCAACTTGTTCACCTTTAAAAGCGAGATTTTAAACACTTGCAACATTCGCTGTGAATATAGTCCTACCTCTAAATAAAACCACTATTAAACCCATCTGTCCTTCATTGATAAACCCAACAACACATGTCTTACCCCGCGTGGTAAGCAGCCTCTGGCTCTCTCGTCCTCCAGGACTTCTGGACAGGCCGAAGTCAGACACCTTACCACCCAGGGTTGCTGTACCAGAATGTTGGGCGGCCAGTCTCTGTGACTAGCCCCATGTCAGACAGACTGTCGAGCCCGATGCAACATGCCGACGCAGCATGCCACCAACTGATACCATAAACTGGGCCAGATCGTCCCGGTTTCGAGGAGAGGCAAGAGGAGGAAGATTGAGAGTTAAGAACGAGAAGGGAAGGGAGAGAAAGAAGGAGAGGAGGTAGGAGAAAGAGAGAGAGAGAAGACGAGAGAAGAGAAGAGAGAAGAGAGAGAGAGAGAGAGAGAGAGGAGGACAGGAGAGAGAGAGAGAGAGAGAGAGAGCACGAAGAGAGAGAAGAGAGAAGAGAGAGAAGGAAGAAGAGGAAGAGAGAGAGAGACGAGAAGAGAGAGAGAGAGAGGAAAGAGAGCACGAGAGAAGAGCAGGAGAGAGAACGAGAGAGAGAGAGAGAGAAGAATGAGAGAGCAGAGGAGAGAAGAGAGACGTGTAGCACGCGAACCAGAGATAGAATCAATCACAAGAATGGACATTCATACCTCTAAAACAAATGAGACTGTGATTGATAAACAGAAGGAAAGACTCTGGTTTAAAAAAAATACACGAACATAATATATTAACATCAAACCAATTACATTACCTTTCAAATCACCTCTGACATTAACTTGGTCATTTCATAGTAATTGTATCAACCTCATCTCCACAACCAAATAGGCCTGACAATAGCCATCCAGGAGTCTTTGACGAAATAGATTGTGTCTTCTAGCGCCACATATAAAAGCCCAGACCACCTGTATAGACACAGGCTGAGTTCGGATCAAAGCCTACAGTCATATAGTCATAACACAAACAGGAGCACAGATTAACAGTTGGTGTGGAGGAGAGGATGACTTGTTGGGTGGTGTATGTTGTGGTGTGTGTGTGTGTGTGGTGGTGTTGTGTGTGTGTGGTGTGTTGTGGTGTTGTGGGTGTGTGGTGTGTGTGTTTTGTGTGTTGTGTGGGTGGTGTATGTGCGATGGGTGTTCGCATGGTGTGCTCGACTTGCCTGTGACTCCCAGTGATAAAAGCCAGGCCACTCTACGCCAAGGAAATAGCGGAGAAGGTTTCAGCTACTCCCTTTCTATCAGAAGGATGCTGTGCAGACACACACACATGTGGAAAACTTCTAAAATGGGTCCTACACACACACACACTCCTTCTGGTCATGATTGATTTAATATTTTCTAACCGTGGTTAATTCAGTAACCAGAGTCCTCTGGTTAGCTACACTCTCAAAAAAAGGTAATATTTAATATATTTTTTAATAACCTTTATTTAACTAGGCAAGTCAGTTAAGAACAAATTCTTAATTACAATGATGGCCTACCAAAGAGCAAAAGGCCCCTGCAGGGACTGGGGCTGGATAAAAGATTTAAAAAAAAATATATATAATATATAATTATAGGACAAAACACACATCCACGACAATAGAGAAACACTACATAAAGACAGACCCTAAGACAACATAGCAAGGCAGCAACAACATGACAATTACGAGCATTAGCAACACACATAGTAGCAGAATAAAACATGGTACAAACATTATGTGCACAGACAACAGCACAAAGGGCAAAAGTAGAGACAACAATACATCACACAAAGCAGCCACAAACTGTCGATAAGATGTCCATATTGAGTCTTTGAATAGAATTGAAATAACTGTTCAGTTGGAAGTTTGTGCAAGCTCATTCCAGTTCTAGCTTACATCAACGAAAAGACGAGCGACCCAGGGATGCGTGTGCTTTGGGGACCTTTAACAGAATGTGACTGGCAGAACGGGTGTTGTATGTGGAGGATGGGGGCTGCAGTAGATATCTCAGATACCTTTGCAGAGGGACAGGGTTATATCAAGAACCGTTTTGATCGGAAGAATCCTTTTTGGAAGACAATGGTTCTAATTGAACCTTTAATCTTAGAACTGTTTTTGGAAGAAAGGGCTCTATGATGATTATTTGGAAGGTAAGAAGGAGTCTTTGGAAGATAAGAAGGGTTCTCCATAGAACTATATATCATATTTCCCAGCATGCTCTATTGCAGGGAGATTTTAAGAATTAATTTCTGTAATTTCTGTGTTTTTGTATGTACATTGATTGGTTGATAAATGTTATGCTACACAAAGATAAATAACATTAAGTTTCTAAACTAATCCAATCTGTTGGATGTATAGCACCTGTTACTGAGATGGTTGTTCCAGTTCAGATGGTTGAGGTGGTCTCTGTATTCAGCCCTCCCTACCTTGGCAGTCATTCTGAATGCAGGTTGCGGGTGATTAACAATTCCACTTGTTGTATATCTTAACTGTGGCAGGATTCCAATAGCAATTAAACATCATTTTGCAAGCCAGCATAATGTGACTTTCAGGCCTGATGTGGCCTGTAAACCAGGAGATTCCTAACACCACTGTGTTAGGGTATACAGTGAGCTCCAAAATTACTTTCACCCCTGACTGGCAATTCACAAACAATCCTTAAAGAAATATAAACAATATAATTATAGAGATAAACTCAAAATACCAACATGTGAGAAATACTGTACTTTATTAATGTTGCAAACACACTACGCCGCTAGGGACTCAAATCCTGCAGTGCCAGACGTGTCCCCCTGCTTAWGCCAGTACATGTCCAGGCCCGTCTGAAGTTTGCTAGAGAGCATTTGGATGATCCAGAAGAAGATTGGGAGAATGTCATATGGTCAGATGAAACCAAAATAGTACTTTTTGGTAAAAACTCAACTCGTCGTGTTTGGAGGACAAAGAATGCTGAGTTGCATCCAAAGAACACCATACCTACTGTGAAGCATGGGGGTGGAAACATTATGCTTTGGGGCTGTCATGCTGCAAAGGGAGATTTTCAGTGAAAACCTCCTTCCATCAGCAAGGGCATTGAAGATGAAACGTGGGCTGGGTCTTTCAGTCATGACAATGATCCCAAACACACCGCCCGGGCAACGAAGGAGTGGCTTCGTAAGAAGCATTTCAAGGTCCTGGAGTGGCCTAGCCAGTCTCCAGATCTCAACCCCATAGAAAATCTTTGGAGGGAGTTGAAAGTCTGTGTTGCCCAGCAACATCCCCAAAACATCACTGCTCTAGAGGAGATCTGCATGGAGGAATGGGCCAAAATACCAGCAACAGTGTGTGAAAACCTTGTGAAGACTTACAGAAAACGTTTGACCTCTGTCATTGCCAACCAAAGGGTTATAACCAAGTATTGAGATAAACTTTTGTTATTGACCAAATACTTATTTTTCCACCATAATTTGCAAATAAATTCATTAAAAATCCTACAATGTGATTTTCTGGAATTTTTTTTCTCTCATTTTGTCTGTCATAGTTGAAGTGTACCTATGATGAAAATGACAGGCCTCTCTCATCTTTTAAGTGGGAGAACTTGCACAATTGGTGGCTGACTAAATACTTTTTTGCCCCCACTGTATTTATTGCCTCACCCCCCTTATCTTACCTCATTTGCACACAATGTATATAGACTTTTTCTATTGTATTACTGACTGCATGTTTGTTTATTCCATGTGTTAACTCTGTGTTGTTGTTTGTGTCGCACTGCTATGCTTTATCTTGGCCATGTCGCAGTTGTAAATGAGAACTTGCTCTCAACTAGCCTACCTGGTTAAATAAAAATAAAAAATAAACATAGAGGATTATATATAGAACCCTCTGCAAAGGGTTCTACTCAGTACTAAAAGGGTTCCTCTATGGGGACAAACTGAAGAAACCCTGTATGGTTCTACTTAGCAACTTTCTCTAAGACTGTAATGTTGTATGGTGTGGAAAACACAAAGGCAGGGTAAAGATAAGTTATGTAATGTTTTAAACTCACTCTCAGAAAGCTGTCCAAGGATCCATTCTCCATGTATTCAGTTACTATCATCACAGGTTTACCTGAAGAGAGAAGAGAAACCCCAGGTTAGACCATTTTTCATATATGGCAAAACACATTTACGCACATGCACGCATACACACAGACACACAGACACACAGAAACACAGACACACAGACACACAGACACACACACACACACACACACACACACACACACACACACACACACAGACACACACACACACACACACACCACACACACACACACACACACACACACACACACACACACACACCACACACACACACATTGGGTTCAGCAGTGCTTCTCTAGCTGATGAAAGGGCCCATGCAGGGCTGAGTGTACATGTCCTCTGGGTCACCTGTCAGATAAACATCTTTATTCCAGCAGCAGCAGAAACGGTTACTATAAATCTGGATTGTTATCATCTGGCCCTGATTCACTAGACCAGAGGAGAGGAGAGGAAACCAGAAGAGAGGCAAGGAGAGGAGAGGAGAGCAGAGGAGAGGAGAGGAGAGCAGAGGAGAGGAGAGGGGACCACAAGAGAGGAGACCAGAGGAGAGGAGAGGAGACCACAAGAGAGGAGACCAGAGGAGAGGAGAGGAGACCAGAGGAGAGGAGACCAGACCAGAGGAGAGGAGACCAGAGAAGACCAGAGGAAAGCAGAGGAGAGGAGGCCAGAGGAGAGGAGAGGAGAGGAGATGAGAGGAGAGCAGAGGAGACCAGAGGAGAGGAGACCAGAGGTAAGGAGAGGAGACCAGAGGAGAGGAGACCAGAGGAGATGAGAGGAGACCAGAGAAGAGGAGAACAGGTTTAGAACCGGTAGAAACGAGGGGGGAAATGACTTCAAGTCAGCCGTAGTCAAATGAACAGGACTGCTGTCACGACAGGTTTGTGTCAGATGGTTATGGGCTCCCCCTCTTCACCCTCCCTCCCTCACTCTCTATTTCTCACTTTCCCTCTTTATCTATCGCTCTCCCGCACCCTCCCCATCCCTCTCTCCACCTCCTTCTATCCCCCCTCTCCGTCATGCATGTTGTAAATGTATCAAAGTGAAACTCCACATCTGGCAACGCAGAACTCATTTACAGATCTGTCAGAGGAAGGGGATGATGGACCCTGCTGTAAAAAGAAACACATTTATAACCCTCGTTGGAAAAATAAACGTCAATTAATAAAACTGGCTGCCTCACAAACTGCTTGCGTATAAATGGTGAGCTAAAACAAGACTAGGTTTGGTCAGAGCAGTGGTTCAACGTTACCACAACCAGCAGCTTTCATTTTCTGCTGGGTTGAGTACCGGCACCATTTATAGAAAATAATCTCATGAACTACAAACCCAGGAACTGTAAAATTAAAGTGAGTGAGGACACCTTTTTTATTCCATCTCATGAACTAGGTCTAGATTTTACAGTGTAGTGATACGGGCTGACTAACTGACAGTCCAACCTGCTACTCATCTAGATAATAACAGCACTTTCCCTTCAAATAAGAAGGTCTGCTGGTCCAAACACAGCCATAGACAAAATTAAACACCTCCCTCTATAAAACCCTGATGAATTGGTTCAACACCCCCCTCTAAAAGACCCGGATGGATTGGTCCAACACCCCTCTCTATAAGACCCTGATGGATTGGTCCAACACCCCCCTCTATAAGACCCTGATGGATTGGTCCAACACCCCCTCTATAAAACCCTGATGAATTGGTTCAACACCCCCCTCTAAAGAACCTGATGGATTGGTCCAACACCCCCCCTCTATAAGACCCTGATGGATTGGCCCAACACCCCCCTCTGTAAGACCCTGACGGATTGGCCCAACACCCCCTCTATAAGCCTGATGGATTGGTCCAACACCCCCTCTATAAAGACCCTGATGGATTGGCCAACACCCCCCTCTGTAAGACCCTGACGGATTGTCCAACACCCCCCCTCTATAAGACCCTAATGGATTGGTCCAACACCCCCTCTATAAGACCTTGATGGATTGGTCCAACACCCCTCTATAAGACCCTGATGGATTGGTCCAACACCCCCCTCTTAAGACCCTGATGGATTGGTCCCAACACCCCCTCTATAAGACCCATTTACATTTACATTTAAGTCATTTAGCAGACGCTCTTATCCAGAGCGACTTACAAATTGGTGCATTCACCTTATGACATCCAGTGGAACAGCCACTTTCAACATAGTGCATCTAAATCTTTTAAGGGGGGGGGGGGGGTGAGAAGGATTACTTTATCCTATCCTAGGTATTCCTTAAAGAGGTGGGGTTTCAGGTGTCTCCGGAAGGTGGTGATTGACTCCGCTGTCCTGGCGTCGTGAGGGAGTTTGTTCCACCATTGGGGGGCCAGAGCAGCGAACAGTTTTGACTGGGCTGAGCGGGAACTGTACTTCCTCAGTGGTAGGGAGGCGAGCAGGCCAGAGGTGGATGAACGCAGTGCCTTGTTTGGGTGTAGGGCCTGATCAGAGCCTGGAGGTACTGAGGTGCCGTTCCCCTCACAGTCCGTAGGCAAGCACATGGTGCAGACCCTGATGGATTGGCCCAACACCCCCCTCTATAAGACCCTGATGGATTGGCCCAACACCCCCTCTATAAGACCCTGATGGATTGGTCCAACACCCCCTCTATAAGACCCTGATGGATTGGCAACAACACCCCCTCTATAAGACCCTGATGGATTGGCCCAACACCCCGCCTCTATAAGACCCTGATGGATTGGCCCAACACCCACTCTATAAGACCCTGATGGATTGGTCCCAACACCCCCTCTATAAGACCCTGATGGATTGGCCGCAACACCCCCCTCTATAAAGACCCTGATGGATTGGCCCAACACCCCCTCTATAAGACCCTGATGGATTGGCCCAACACCCCCCTCTATAAGACCCTGATGGATTGGCCCCAACACCCCCTCTATAAGACCCTGATGGATTGGCCAACACCCCCCTTATAAGACCTGATGGATTGGCCCAACACCCCCCTCTATAAGACCCTGATGGATTGGTCCAACACCCCCCCCCTCTATAAGACCCTTTATAGTTTCAGATAAAACAGACTCCCTAAACCTCCTCCCCTTTTTTCTCCTCTCCTCTTTGCTCCTCTCCTCTGTGGTGTGTGTGGTGTGTGTGTGTGTGTGTGTGTGTGGTGTGTGTGTGTGTGTGTGTGTGTGGTGTGTGTGTGTGTGTGTGTGTGTGTGTGTGTGTGCAGCCTTAGGGTGCAGCCAAAACGCAGCAGGGTTAAGAGGTGTGACAGTCTCTGGATTATTAAGAATTAACAGGACTGGGTTAAATAATCACCCTACGCCACAGACAGGACTGGTGTGGTGTGTGTGTGTGTGTGTGTGTGTGTGTGTGTGTGTGTGTGTGTGTGTGTGTGTTGTGTGTGTGTGTGTGTGGTGTGTGTGTGTGTGTGTGTGTGTGTGTGTGTGCGTGTGTGTGTGGCGTGTGCGTGGTGCGTGTGTGTTGTGTGTGTCCGTTCCACTTGCCACCAAACCCCTAAGAGCCTGCTCTCATCATAGAGTACCCCTCGCACACACACACACACACACACACACACACACACAACACACCCACAACACACACACACACACACACACACACACACACACGACACACACACACACACACACACACACACACACACACACACACACACACACACACACACACACAACACAGCCACACACACACACACTACTATGCTCTCCCCTCGTTCTGTCCTAAAAACAGAAACAAACCGCAGTCATTTACAATTAGTCCTGGTATTATTCACCTTCAGGGCTTTAATAATGAGTGCTGTAAGATTTATGAGACAAATAAAATCCCTATATGATGAAGCCTTGAACAAGGCCATTTTGCATTCCTGTCCAGATTCTATTTACAGCCAGATGAATGGGAAACATACTGTGTCTGAGTGGGTTTTCATTGACTTTGCTAAGTAACTGGTCCTGTCATAATGCAGACAGTCTTCACATGGCACAGTGGCTTTATCTAACTGTCAACTAGAATACACAGGATTTCCTTTTGTTTCCATGGCAACAAACAAAAAAATGATAAGCAGAGACCATATCATAATCCTTATGAATATTCAGAACTTAAATAGAACTTCTTCAAGGCAACCAAGTTAATTTATGTATTTTTTAACATGTCATTATAGATATCGTATAACTACATTCAACTGTATCATGATTCAGAAATCCATGGCTTGGCTACAACTGGATATGAAACATCATTAAAACAGATCTGTTCTGGCTTGCTGGTCAAGTTGACCTAAACTGGCTAACCTCTGTAKAGTTTTACTGTGAGTTTAACAGGCCTGCCTGTGGAATGATCAGTTCATCTGTTGCAGAGCAATCAGAGGGAGATATTTTACAGGTTTAACTCTTCAGTATAACGACACGGCCAGAACTGCAGTATAATGGTAATGTGGGTGTGTGTGCGTGTGATCACGCGTGTGTAGTGAAGACCGGCTCTGATTGTGGACCAGAGGTCAAAGCAATTATTTCACAGTTTTTCGAGTCATTTCCTTTTAGAGAACTGAGAATGTGTTGGTGTGTGAGCCTAGCTGTGTTAAGGAGCCTCGGGAGGGAGGCTAAGATTTAAACATATAGGGACTGTTTGATCAGGTGACATTGATCTGGTGAGATTCAAGCCATTGGAACTCAATAAAAATGGCTTCTCTTGTAAAGGTGTTGGCCAGCATTGTTCAGTGTACAACTAATGACACATTCTGTCCAAGGTTCTCTCTGGYCAGAATGCGTGAGGCATAGCCTACTTCATATATAAATGTCACGCCAAGATTTAGTGAGTGAGACGTTGTTTATCTCTCATTTTGACTGTATAGTAAGATATGGTCTGTACGTACTCCTGGTGACCACTCCCTCCAGCCTGATGATGTTTGGATGGTCAAACTGTCCCATGATGGACGCTTCAGACAGGAAGTCCCGCCTCTGTTTGTCGGTGTATCCTGCCTTCAGAGTCTTGATGGCCACACAGTTCTCCTTCTTACTGGGCAGACGCAGACGACCGCTGCACACCTCCCCAAACTCACCTACAAAAACACAAATATAGCCACACAGAGCGTTAATAACACACACAATCTCTCACACCAAGGACCTGAGGCATTGATACTAAGGACCTGAGACGCTGACACCAAGGACCTGAGGTGCTGACACCAAGGACCTGAGACGCTGACACCAAGGACCTGAGGTGCTGACACCAAGGACCGAGATGCCGACCCCAAGGACCGAGGTGCTGACACCAAGGACCTGAGGACCGGCTGACACCAGAGGACCTGAGACGCTGACACAAGGACCTGAGACGCTGACACCAAGGACCTGAGGCGCTGGACACCAAAGACCTGAGGTGCTGACATAACAGGACCTGAGGTGCTGACACGAACGGACTGAGCGCTGACACAAGGACCTGAGGTGCTGAACCAAGGACGCTGAGGT
>NC_036839.1:32333378-32351856 GCF_002910315.2 Salvelinus sp. IW2-2015
GGACCTGAGGCGCTGACACCAAGGACCTGAGGTGCTGACACCAAGGACCTGAGGTGCTGACATAAAGGACCTGAGGTGCTGACACCAAGGACCTGAGGCGCTGACACCAAGGACCTGAGGTGCTGACACCAAGGACCTGAGACACTGGCACCTAGGACCTGAGCAGCTGACACCAAGGACCTGAGGCGCTGGCACCTAGGACCTGAGGCGCTGGCACCAAGGACCTGAGGTTACAAGCTTGTATTGATGACTTTTCATCAGAATAACTGTTATCATTTATTTCAGTTGGATCAGACCAGTCTGAAATTCTTGCCTAATTTCATCACACACGGTTGGCCAGTATAAGCATGTGCAGTCATATGTCCTTCTTGAAATCCAACTCCCTCACTGAGATAACAATGACTAATTGAACATTGACTACATTGGTCACAGTCTATAAATGCCCCCTCTACTTTCCATATCATATAAAGCACTATGAGAGGTTATCAGAGCTGACAAATTCTCATTCCAGCATGGTGATGACATACAGTATGATCAAGCTGTAGTATCCCTCTGAGGTACAGAGCCTCTCTGGAGAATAGTTTCCCTAGGCAGGGCTTGTGGTAAAGAGACCACTTCAAAGTCAGAATGGGAGGTCAAGCATTGCTCTGATACGGCTGGTGACAGGGACTTGGCCAAAGAAGAGAGGGTGTGTTTGTGTAGGACAGTGATGTTACAGCTAAGACATATGGACCCGGTCCATGCCCTTTCTCCTGTATGATCATTTCCCATAGAGGAGTCGGATCAGAGATACAGGGTTGGCACGAAGTCAGAGACACACACACGCAAGTACTGGCCTGAGATTGGGTCTGGAAGGACATTGAATAATTACAGGCTGTCTAAAGAGAGCAGCACGCTGCTTGCTGGGCTGTTGTTGGAGCTAGGCTGAGCTGGGCTGTTGTTGGAGCTAGGCTGAGCTGGGCTGTTGTTGGAGCTAGGCTGAGCTGGGCTGTTGTTGGAGCTAGGCTGAGCTGGCTGTTGTTGGAGCTAGCGCTGAGTGGGCTGTTGTTGGAGCTAGCTGAGCTGGGCTGTTGTTGGAGCTAGGCTGGAGCTGGTGGCTGGCTTGTGTGTGTGAGCTAGCTGACCTGGAGCGCTGGTGTTTGGAGCTAGGCTGACCTGGGCTGTTGTTGGAGCAAGGCTGAGCTGGGCTGTTGTTGGAGCTTAGGCTGACCTGGGCTGTTTGTTGGAGCTAGGCTGAGCTGGGCTGTTTGTTGGAGCTAGGCTGACTGGGACTGTAGTTGGAGCTAGGCTGAGTCTGGCGGCTGTTTGTTGGAGCTAGGCTGAGCTGGGCTGTTGTTGGAGCTAGGCTGACCTAGGCTGTTGTTGGAGTCTAGGCTGACCTGGGCTGTTGTTGGAGCTAGGCTGAGCTGGGGTGTTGTTGGAGCTAGGCTGAGCTGGGCTATTGTTTGGAGCTAGGGCTGAGCTGGACTGTAGTTGGAGGCTAGGCTGAGCTGGGCTGTTGTTGGAGCTAGACTGAGCTGGGCTTGGTTGTTGGAGCTAGGCTGAGCTGGGCTGTTGTTGGAGCTAGACTGACTGGACTGTAGTTGAGCTAGGCTGAGCTTGGGCTGTAGTTGGAGCTAGCTGAGCTGGGCTGTGGTTGGAGCTAGGTGTGGTTGTAGCTAGACTGACCTGGGCTGTGGTTTGGAGCTAGGCTGTGTTGTAGCTAGACTGACCTGGGCTGTGGTTGGAGCTAGGCCTGAGCTGGGCTGTGGTTGTTAGCTAGACTGACCTGGGCTGTGGTTGTAGCTAGACTGACCTGGGCTGTGATTGGAGCTAGGCTGAGCTGGACTGTAGTTGGAGCTAGGATGAGCTGGGCTGTGGTTGGAGCTAGGCTGAGCTGGCTGTGGTTGGAGCTAGGCTGAGCTGGGCTGGGTGGTTGGAGCTAGCTGAGCTGGGCTGTGGTTGTAGCTAGACTGACCTGGGCTGTGGTTGGAGTTAGGCTGAGCTGGGCTGTAGTTGGAGCTAGGGCTGAGCTGGGCTGTGGTTGGAGCTAGGCTGAGCTGGGCTGTGGTTGGAGCTAGGCTGAGCTGGGCTGTGGTTGGAGCTAGGCCTGAGCCTGGGCTGTGGTTGGAGCTAGGCTGTGGTTGGAGCTAGGCTGAGCTGGGCTGTGGTTGGAGCTAGGCTGAGCTGCGCTGTGGCTTGGAGCTAGGCTGTAGTTGGAGCTAGGCTGAGCTGGGCTGTGGTTGGAGCTAGGCTTGTGGTTGGAGCAGGCTGAGCTGGACCTGTAGTTGGAGCTAGGCTGAGCTGGGCTGTTGGTTGGAGCTAGGCTGTGGTTGGAGCTAGGCTGAGCTGGGGCTGTAGTTGGAGCTAGGCTGAGCCGGGCTGTGGTTGGAGCTAGGCTGTGGTTGGAGCTAGGCTGAGCTGGGCTGTGGTTGGCCAGTGGATAGGCTGGGAGATGACCAGCACCAGGATCAGTATTACCCCACCCTCCACCCTCCACCCTCCATCCTCCATCCTCCATCCTCCATCCTCCATCCTCCATCCACTCCTCTGATGAGCAGGGAAGAGCTGTGATTAATGACACAAACTCTCCCTCCGCTTTCTTAGGCTTTGATGTGTGCAGGTCATCTGTAAGATGGTGCAGCTGCCCTGTGTTGTAGCATGTCTCTATGTGCTCTCCCACTGCCTGCTATTCCCATGAATCACAATGCATTAACTTCATGTCTACACTCCTGCTGAAGACATCTGGGAGAGAGGGAAGAGGAGCGAGGTGGAGAAAGGGTGAAAAAGAAAGGAGAGGAGAGGTTTAGAAAATAAATGAGAGAGAGGAGAGAGGGAGCTGTGGGGAATGTCAAACAATATCCCATCTGGAGGTGCGATAACGTTACCCATACTCCTCTGCTCCAGTAGCACACACTCTATTAAAAGCAGTGAGGCAGCGAGGACTTTTCACTCCATCCCTCTATCCATCCCTCTTTTTACTCCTTTCATTTCCCTCTCTACATCCCCATTTCTCCATCCATCCCTTCCTCTCACTTCCTGCACTCCCCATCTCTCAATCCATCCCTATATCCATCCCACCTTTCTCTTCTACCCATCCCTCATTCTTCCTCTCTTCTTCCCTCCATCCCTCCCTCCCTCCCCCGCCTCACCCTCTCTCCGTTGCAGAAGAGGAGTAAAACACAGGACTCTCCAGCTGAAGTGTTAAATGAATCTCATTCTCACTGCTACATTTAGAACAAACACCTTACTATCAAATAGCTTCTCTTTGTGCCTCTGAATACCAATACGTTGGAATGTGTGTGACGTATCTTTGGGATCACTGTGAATGCTACTGTGGGAAAGTTTGTTCAATATGTATTAGGTAATCGTATATGAATGCTACAGTATATGTTATTGACGTGTGTGTGTGTGCATGCATATGTTTGTGCGCGTGTGTGCATGCATGCACCTGTATGTGTGTGCATGCATGTGTCTCTGTGTGCCTATGTGACACTGTGTGTCATGTCTCTGGTCTCACCTGCTCCCACCACCTTGTCGATGGCGATACAGGAAGCATCCAGCTCCTTGGCAAACTCATGGACGGCTTGACTGGGGTCTTCATAGGTGTGAGGGTCTACGTAGGTCCTTATACCTGGCAGACGCACTGAGGGGAAGGGGGGGGGTGTAATGTTTACTGTTAATTTTGTATTGTTTATTTCACTTTTGTATATTATCTATATCACTTAAACATATGTTTCCCATGCCAATAAAGCCCTTCAATTGAAATTGAATTGATGTGAGAGAGAGTTAGTAACAGTCTTATTGAGAGAATCAGAGAGAGAGAGAGAGAGAGAGAGATTTTCCCTTTTGTACTTTAACCATTTGTACATCATTACAACACTGTAAATATACATAATGTGACATTTGTAATGTCTTTATTCCTTTGGAACTTCTGTGAGTGTAATGTTTACTGTTCATTTTTATTGTTTATTTCACTTATGTTTATTATCTACTTAACATATGTTTCCCATGCCAATAAAGCCCCTTGAATTGAATTGAATTGAGAGAGAGAGAGAGAGAGAGAGAGAGAGAGAGAGAGAGAGAGAGAGAGAGAGAGAGAGAGAGAGAGAGAGAGAGAGAGAGAGAGAGAGAGAGAGAGAGTAGACAGTATATTAGGAATAGGCAGAGGAGATGAGTCTTCGGGTGGGTCACAAAACCCACTACGGACGTCATGTGACATTTATGGATGAGTGACCAGCCAATCAATCCATCATGTGTAAGAAAAACACTAGGTTGGTTTATGAGTGTGGCCAGCCCCCAAGGAAAACATGTTTCTGTTCAAATAAACCCCAATCAGGAGATGGATATACTGTACACAAACACACTGACCCTGTACCTAACTAACGCTGAGGAATGACTCAACATATTTTAGAAGAACAATACACAGACAGACACGCACACAGACAGACAAGCAGACAGACAGACACGCACACAAACAGACAGACAGACAGACAGACAGGCACGCAGACATGCAGACAGGCAGACAGGCACGCAGACATGCAGACAGATAGGCAGACAGGCAGACGGACAGACAGGCACACATACATGCAGACAGATAGGCAGACAGGCAGACAGGCAGACAGTCAGGCAGACGAACAGACAGGTACACAGACATGCAGACAGATAGGCAGACAGGCAGACAGTCAGACAGACAGACAGGCACGCAGGCAGATGGGCAGACGGACAGACAGGCACGCAGACAGGCAGACGGACAGGCAGACAGGCAGATGGACAGACGGACTGACAGACAGATGGACGGACAGAGGGTTGGGTGAGGTACTTACAGTGTCCATTGCCAAAGTGCAGTCTCTTCTCGTCAGGGTGTTTAGACCTCCTGTAGCCACAGAACCTGTCAGTCACAATGACAGAAATGAATGTCACACCTTTACCTATCAGTCTTCACATTCCCTCACCCTACATCAGAGGACAGAGCAAGCCATGTGTGTGTGCGTCAAATCAAATCAAACTTTATTTGTCACATGCGCCGAATACAACAAGTGTAGACCTTACCATGAAATGCTTACTTACAAGCCCTTAACCAACAGTGCAGTTCAAGAAAGAGTTAAGAAAATATTTACCAAATAAAGTAAAGTAAAAAATAATACGAAGTAACACAATAAAATGACAGTAACGGCTATATACAGAGGGTACCGGTACCGAGTCAATGTGCGGGGTACAGGTTAGTCGAGGTAATTTGTACATGTAGGTAGGGGTGAAGTGACTATGCATAGATAATAAACAGCGAGTAGCAGCAGTGTACAAAACAAATTGAGAGGGGGGTGTCAATGTAAAAAAAAAGTGTGTGCTTGTGTCAGGGTTTCCGTTAGTCATTGACTTACCGGTCTAGGGGTTAATTTGAATAATTTATTGGAATTAAATTGCCGCATGTGTAAACTAGTTATGTATCTTATTTATTACACAGCATATAGATACAGAGCCTTTGAGTGGAAAATCTGTAAGACACCGCTTTTATAAGCCAGATCGTTGCGCAACAATTCAAAATGTAATCGTGCGTTAAAAATAGCCCCAATTAAAAAGAGATACCATTTGTATATCTCAACTGGTAATTGAAGCGGGCTTCCCATTTGCTGTTCAAATGCAACGGAAAGCAGGCTTCATCAGCTCGTCACACCCACTTTGCAATGAGCTGGAGGAGGTATGCATTTTGAAAACATATAGTTACTTCACTGTTTGAAACATGAATGTTTTACTACATATTAAGAGGCATGTTTTACCTTGCTTCGAAGTAGCCTAGGCTAAATCTGACCATATCCGTGGAATCAATGATTTAATAAAGACTTCCATATGCCATTGAAACCAGTAGGTTAGGTCTACTTTACTACTATGGGGGATAGTACATTGACATAGGCGACGCATCCATAAGGCTAGCGGAAGCTCAGCTTCCCTAAAGTAAATTGAATTAAATTGCAAAAATTCTATATATAATTAGTCTAATCATGTCTATACAGAAATAAATGAAATCATTCAAACTACTAAAGCATGATTTGGCTACAAAGAAAAAAAAAGGTTTGGGATTGTTTTAAATAGCATTGCCTACAGTCGGAAGGAAAGGCAGCCCGAACATTTTGGGCAGCGTGCACGGAAAATACCAAATAGATGATTGTTGAGTTGTGACTGTCAGTGAAAAGTAGAAGTCAAGAGAAGACAGTGAAAAGACTCTAATCTGTCTTTTAGCTATCAAAATTCTGAACTTAATTGAGCGAACAATAGTAGGCCTACCTACCCCTACCTGCGGAGAGCATCTGCCATATCCCTGGTGAGTGAGCACTGCGCATATTCACTCTTTAGAGGAACGTCATATTCCAATTGTGTCCCCCCTTCTCCTAGGCCTTTTCTACTCTATGGACAACGTCGTTTTAATTTATCTGTCAGTGTCAACAGAGTACAAGGTTATTATAAAGGTGCATTTTTATGGTGGAAATTTGCTTGAAACTCAGGTGCCGACCCTAGTGATTTTGCTGTTCGTTACTCGTCTTGTTGACTGAGGAAAAGTTAATGTGGACAGTTCTAACATGTTCAAAGTGCACGGTAAGAAGGACATACGTCATTGCATCCTGGACTTGCATGTTCTGTTATGATGAATTATCATAATCTAAATGTGATTTCGGTCATTCTGAGCACCGTGGGTAGACTCCCTTATCAGGTTACCCACCCAATGCATATGGGTCCGGAAAATTTCTCAAATGTCCGGTAAATTAAAATGCTGCCGGTCAAATGTATGCCGACACATTTTCATAACGGAAACCCTGGCATGTGTGTGTGTGCGTGCGTGCGTGTGTGTGTGTGTGCATGTGCGTGTGTGTGCGTGTGTGTGCGTGTGTGTGCGTGTGTGTGGAGGAAAGCAGCAGAAGTCAGTCCTGGTGTACCATGGTCTGTTTGTCTTTGCTCTGAGCCAGAACGGGATCTGCAGGACTAGTAATGAGCCTGACAGTTCTACTCTCACTGCAGTACTAACTGCCAACATTAACCCCGGGCCAGTAACCAGTACTAACTGTTACCTAACTGTTACCTGGGCCAGTAACCAGTACTAACTGTTACCTAACTGTTACCTGGGCCAGTAACCAAGTACTAACTTTTACCTAAACTGTTACCTTGCGGCCAGTAACCAGTACTAACTGTTACCTAACTGTTACCTGGGCCAGTAACCAGTACTAACTGTTACCTAACTGTTACCTGGGCCAGTAACCAGTACTAACTGTTACCTAACTGTTACCTGGGCAGTAACCAGTACTAACTGTTACCTAACTGTTACCTGGCCAGTAACCAGTACTAACTGTTACTAACTGTTACCCGGGCCAGTAACCAGTACTAACTGTTACCTAACTGTTACCTGGGCCAGTAACCAGTACTAACTGTTACCTAACTGTTACCCGGGCCAGTAACCAGTACTAACTGTTACCTAACTGTTACCTGGGCCAGTAACCAGTACTAACTGTTACCTAACTGTTACCTGGCCAGTAACCAGTACTAACTGTTACCTAACTGTTACCCGGGCCAGAACCAGTACTAACTGTTACCTAACTGTTACCTGGGCACTAACCAGTACTAACTGGTTACCTAATGTTACCTGGGCCAGTAACCAGTACTAACTGTTACCTAACTGTTACCTGGGCCAGTAACCAGTACTAACTGTTACCTAACTGTTACCTGGACCAGTAACCAAAAGGTTAGTAGTTTGAATCCCCGAGCTGACTAGGTGAAAAATATGTCGATGTGCCCTTGAGCCAGGCACTTAACCCTCATTTCTCCTGTAAATCGCTCTGGATAAGACTGTGACTACATAACTATAATGTAAATGTAAACACAGACAGACACACAGTATCCCTCTACACTACATACACAAAAGAGTAAGATAAAAAGCATTGCATCCTCCGCCATTCCAGGAGCATACTTTATAGGGATATGATCCTATATCCTCAGACAGTACAGTATATCTCTGCATTTAGAGGCGGACCTCCGTGAAGACAGAGCCATGTTATTGGCTCTGACGGAGTTGTCAGTGTGCTTTGTGCAGTGCGATTGGTGTACAGACCTGCCAATCACAATGTAGAGGAGGACAGTGAGCAGGATGATGGCCGCAGCAGAGGAGATGGCTATCAACACCACCTGACTACTCTCACTGGAGATAGAGAATGCTGGGAAGAAATGGAGAAAGAGGGAGAGAGAGAAAGAAGAGAACAGGATCAGGAGAGAGAGAGAAATGTTAGCATATACAGGCACAGGACAATGACAAAAATCTAACAACTGAATCATTGACATCAATCACTTGGTGTTGAATTACATAAAAAATACTGTATGTTGTGGGATCAGAAAAGTACATACAGTCAGGGCTGGTCTCGAACTCAAAGCTCCTGCTGCTGGCTCCATATCCTGCTGCAGTCCTGGCCCTGATCTGGAGCAGGTAGGAGGTGTCTGCCTTCAGACCGCTTAACGTCACGTTACAACCCTTAGAGCGCAGGATGGTGTAGCTGGTCTCCTGCTCCTGCTACAGGAGGGTGAGGGAGAGAGACAGAAAGAGAGGGAGAGGTTACTATCAGTCCATTCAGTCCAGTGAGGAATGTGGACAGGAATCTGTCCACTGAGACTGTTGACACATCAGATCACCCATCAGGGTGGGGTCAGTACCAGGGGAAGGAAATGTGTGTTTGCAATCAGGTGTATCCTATAGAGCACTGTCACAAACACACCAACTCAAAATCCAACATATATCTGATGGCCTCCTCCACCACCCTAACAGAACTACACTGAACAAAAATATAAACGCAACATGCTACAAATTCAAATATTTTGCTGGGTTAGAGATCATAAAAGGAAATTAGCTGAAATAAATGAATTTGACTCTAATCTATGGATTTCACATGACTGGGAATACAGATATGCATCTGTTTGTCACAGATACCTTAAAAAAAAGGTAGGGGCGTCGACCAAAAAAACAGTCAGTATCTGGTGTAACCACCATTTGCCTCATGCAGCTGAACACACCTCCTTAGCATAAAGTTGATCAGCCTGTTGATTGTGGCCTGTGGAATGTTGTCCCACTCCTCTTCAATGGCTGTGTGAAGTTGTTGGATATTGGTGGGAACTGGGACACACTGTCGTTCGATCCAGAGCATCCCAAACATGCTCAATGGGTGACATGGCTGGTGAGTATGCAGGCCATTGAAGAACTGGGACATTTTCAGCTTCCAGGACTTGTGTACAGATCGTTGCGACATGGGGCCGTGCATTATCACGCTGAAACATGAGGTGATGGCGGCAGATGAATGGCACGACAATGGGCCTCAGGATCTCGTCATGGTATCTCTGTGCATTCAACTTGCCATTAATAAAATGCAATCGTGTTCGTTGTCTGTAGCTTATGCCTGCCCATACCATAATCCCACCGCCACCATGGGGCACTATGTTCACAACGTTGACACCAGCAAACCACTAACCCACACTACGCCATACATGCTGTCTGCCATCTGCGTGCCAGTGACCATCGAAGGTGAGCATTTGCCCACTAAAGTCGGTTACAACGCCGAACTGCAGTCAGGTCAAGACCCTGGTGAGGACAACGAGCATGCAGATTAGCTTCCTTGAGATGGTTTCAAATCAGCTTCTTGATATGCCACATCTGTCAGGTGGATGGAAATGCTCATTAACAGGAATGTAAATACATTTGTGCACAGCTTTTTATGCATATGGAATATTTCTGGGACATTTATTTCAGCTCATGAAACATGGGACCAACACTTTACATGTTACATTTATATTTTTGTTCAGTGTAAATTTGCTGGCCGGGTCTACTTTCAGCCAATTGTTTCCAGATGCAGGGGACTGTACAGGAGGGAGAGGAGAGATCAATACAGATGTATAGCATTCCCTGAGATTCAGAGCCCTACAGGTTATGTTGGCTGTCGTACCATCCCTGTTCTCATTGAGCCAGAGAGAGGGAGAGGAGATGCATGCCGGTGAAGAAGGGATCATACTGTTAAGGGAGTGACCGAGAGAAAGCCAGAGACATTTGGCTCCTACTTTTTCCTTTAAAGCGGCAATATGTAACCCTTTGGGCGACCCAACCAAATTTGCATAGATATATATCCGTTATAGATCTGTCATTCTCATTGAATGCAATTCTAAGAAGTGGAAGATCTGTTCTATGTGTGCTATTTCTATGCTTCCAGTTCTGAAGTTTCACTTTTGCATCTTTTACTTCCATTTTTGTACACC
This sequence comes from Salvelinus sp. IW2-2015, assembly GCF_002910315.2. Lineage (NCBI taxonomy): Eukaryota > Metazoa > Chordata > Actinopteri > Salmoniformes > Salmonidae > Salvelinus > Salvelinus sp. IW2-2015. The sequence goes on from NC_036839.1 coordinate 32,343,633, forward strand.
AGCTTCAAACAGCTGAAAATAAAATATTTTTGGTTATGTAAAATATATTTCACAGCCGTTTGATGGTACAATGATTCTCTACGCTATACTTTCTTGTTTTGTCACAAACTGAAATTGGGTAAACTCTTTTTTCAACCAGGAAGCGATTTCTGCATAGTGCATCTTTACGTGAATCCCCCCCACCTCCGACCCCCAGAACAACTCAATGTTGTTTCATGTCTAGAACCTCTATCCACACTAAGTGGCCTGTTGATGAAGGCTGGTGTGTGTGTGTGTGCGTGTGTGTGTGTGTGTGTGTGTACGGACACGCTGGTATGGTCCATTATTGTCAAGTGTAACCAGATGAGCGACGGGCTATGGTTACATATGATGGATTGAACACAAATGTTTTCTCTTCCACTAATCAGAAGTAAATAAATAATAAAAAGCTAATGTACGTAAGAGCAGAGAGGACCATTTAAGCGGTGCCCATATGGTGACTTGATCATGTACAAATATACAGTGCGTTGGCAGCATAAATAGACTTAGGTTTGAAACGTTTTCATTTGACATTTCTTGGCTGGTCTCGGTTGTGTTGAAATACAGCTCAGCCCAGCATATTGGCCTGCTGTAGAAACCTCCTCTAAGAGCCTGTGATAGATCAGACTTCAGTTTCAAAGGTATGTCGTGATGGGTGAGGTAAGAGGGTTCAGACCATACAGCTAATATTCTCTGATTAATGTGTTGTCTCATCTGTCCAGTGCACCTAGATATACAACAAAGGCTTCACACCTCATCACGTCTCACTTTCATGTACAGAACTCACATACACTCACACACAAATGAGATGGCTAAGCTGCAGAGCCCTCGCTAAACCAAACATCATGTCCAATCAGCTGATTCCATCTCTATTTTATGGACCCAATAATAGACTGGCGACATGATACAGATCAGAAGGTTTTACATACACCACTCACACACACTGTAAAACACACACACCACTCACACACACTGTAAAACACACATACGTGAACACACACTGTAAAACACACATACGTGAACACACACTGTAAAACACACATACGTGAACACACACTTCAGAGCAACACTAATAGGGTGCATCAGGGATGTATGGTGCAAGAAGCCCTTTAAAATAACTTCTTTCTGTCTGAGAGTAGAAACCAATCCCTTGTTCCTCCCTCCTCAGGAGTGCCTGTGTGATACTCTTTCCTTGTGCCTTGTATAATACCAGTCTCTATCAGTCAGAAATCTTTCCCTGCTTGTCACCCTCGACATCATGTGATCCCTTGAAAATAACAAACAGGTGTGCCCAGGCTCTCTGAAGTGTGAGAGTGGGTGTGTCTCTAAGCTGCCTTCTGTGTGTGACAAGCTGTGCAATTGCTCACACTCTCTGTGTGTGCTGTTGTTGAAATTTAATATGTCCGTCACGTTCCGCTCTGACTATCTAAATGGTGCAGTCTGGAGTTACACCCTTATAGTGTTGAGCGTACTTGAGCCCCAGGACTCTGTAAATACTGTGTGTGTGTGTGTGTGTGTGTGTGTGTGTGTGTGTGTGTGTGTGTGTGTGTGTGTGTGTGTGTGTTGGTGTGTGTGTGTGTGTGTGTGTGTGTGTGTGTGTGTGTGTGTGTGTGTGTGTGTGTGTGTGTGTGTGTGTGGTGGGTGTGTGTGTGTGTGTGTGTGAGAGAGAGAGTGTAGGAGGTTGAATTTAACTCATGTAATACTCATGTAAAGAGTAGCATTCCTTTCCATTTCAACCCAGCATAAATAAACAGTCAAATTAAAGTGGATCTGAAAGTTTCTCTCTCTTTTTCCAGATGAAATAAAAACGAAAAATAAATGCTAAAGTGTGTTCCTACAAACTTTATTTTCATAAAGTGCACTAAGGCCTTATCTAAGGCTTAGAGTCATTTAGCTGTTTAGCGAGGAAGCCCAAAGAGTGTGTCTGGAGCAGGGAGAGAGGGAGAGATGGAAAGTGGGAGAGTTGGAGTGGGAGAAATTGAGAGAGTTTGTGTGTGTTTGGTAAGCAGTACGGATTGGAAATCCCAGTTTCCCCAGACATGGTTGATTGGTAAAGTTCACTCTACCACTATCACCACTTGCTTAGTCAGTTAGCCTTTCATACCACTTGATCATTTATTCCTGTTAGACACGCCATCAGGCCAATATAGGCCTAACCCTGTCGGTAATGTCAGGTTTTGGCCAGGACTGTTCAGGTTTTGGTCACTAGATGTCCCATTGCACCTTTTTTGTACCTTTTGTTTTTTCCTTGCTCTAATTATTGTTTGCACCTGTGTGTCGTTCCCTTGTTAGTATTTAAACCACCATTTCTAGTACTGCTGAGTCTGCCTCATCTTCTGGGTTCTGCCGACTATTAGTGACTGTTTCTCTCACCGGGTCCTGACAGAAACACTGAGCCATTAAAATGAACCCAGAGGCAGCCAGTACCCAGGATTTTTTTCCCATGCTGTCCACCACGAGGGGACTGTCCAACGTCACGAAGTTGCTCTGGTTCAGAAGAGGCCTTACTGGCTGGACATTCTCAACTTCTGTCGGAGATGATGACTTCCATAAAACAGATTTCTGATCAATTTTCCCTGAACCGCTTCTGCTCCAGTTCATCAGATTCAAGTGCCCGTGGCAGTTAACCCCTGGCTGAACCTTGTCTGCCGCCTCCCCAACGGTTCTCAGGTGATCCGAGTGTTTGTAGGGGTTTTTCACCCAATGTTTCTCTCTCCTTCGAGCTGCAACCCTCGTCGTTTCCCACCGACCGGTCCAAGATAGCATATATCATCACCCTGCTGTCGGAAAAAGCCCTAGCCTGGGCTATGCTGTGTGGGATGCCCAAAGTCCCTGCTGTGCCAGCTACTCTACCTTTGCTGAAGAATTCACAGCGAGTGTTTCAAGATCCACCAGGGGTCCTGACATCAGCCAAACAGCTCCTGACTCTCAGCCAAGGTCGGCGCAGCGTGACGGACTTGCCATCCAGTTCGCACGGTGGCAGCAGCGAGTGGCTGGAACGACGAGGCGCTCACCAGTGTGTTTTTTGTAAGGGTCTTTCCGACACCATCCAAGATGAACTGCCATTCGGGAACACCAGGACAACCTCGAGTCCCTGATCAAGTTGGCTTCACGCATAGACCAAGCGTCTGAGAGAGAGAGAGCTCAACCGTAGATCTCTCACCCTGGCTCCTATCGGTCCCAGCTCCGAGTCTCCACCTTTATCTCGCTGATCCACGCAGGTTGAGTCAGTGGAATCCATGCAGGTTGGACGCATCTCCCAGGCTGAGAGAGACCGCCGGATAAGGGAGCGATGCTGTCTATATTGCGGCAAACACCGGCCATTTCTCTCCACGTGTCCCGGGCTCCAGGGAAAACGCACTCTCCGTGCAGGCTGGGAGACTGTAACGGGAAACATAACCTCCTCCATCCATCCAACTCCCGCCTGCTTATCCAGTTACCCTTTCCTGGACAACCACGAGCTTCCCTTCAAGCCTTGGTAGACTCTGGAGCCGCAGGTAACTTCATGATGGTCGTTTGGCGAAGGAATGGCGTTTCCACAAGTCTGAACCTCTTTAGTGACCCATAAGAGTTACTACGTTGGATGGAAGCCCTTTGGGATCTGGACTTGGTCATCGTGTCACTACCCCTCTGCTTGCGACTTTCAGTTTCCACAACCACCAGGAAGTGATGAACTTTCATCTGACCTCGTGTTCCGAGTTCCTCTCGTCCTTGGATACCTGGCTTCACAGCCATAACCCTCACATCGACTGGTCTGTGGCACTATCAAGCAGTGGTCCTACGTGCCAAGCCATTGTATCTTCCCTAGTTCCCCGAGTTCCCCTCCGAGAGTCTCTAGAATCCATCGACCTGTCCGAGTTCCCGAGTGTTACCATGACTCAAACGGTATTTAGCAAACAGAGGGCCACCAAACTAACACCACGTACCACTTACGACTTGCCCCATCGACCGTGTTTCCGGGCACCTCCCCCCAGGGGTCGGATCTTTTTCCCTATCTCTCCCGAACGAGCTGCTATGGATACCTACATAAGGACGCTCTGCGAGCAGGCCTCATGCGTCCATCCACCTCGCCGGCGGGAGCAGGGTTTTTCCTTTGTGGCCAAAAAAGACGGTGGATTACGACCTTCGCATGACTACGGGGACTTAATGCCATACGTGCTCGTAACCGCTACCCGCTACCCTTATGGCCACAGCCTTTGAGCTGCTCCAGGAAGCAGTGGTCTTCACTAAGCTTGACCTACGGAACGCATACCATCTTGTGCGGATCAAACCCGGTGACGAGTGGAAGACGCTTTCAACACGCCCTACTGGTCACACGAATACTTGGTGATGCCCTTCGGCCTGACCAACGCCCGGCTGTGTTCCAAAGCGCTCATAAACGATGTGTTAGGGATATGCTAACATTTTCGTGTTTGTTTACTTGGATGACATCCTCATCTTTTCGAGCTCCCTTCAAGAACACACTAAGCATGTCAGACAAGTGCTCAACACGTCTCCTAGACAGCCATTTTGTACGTTAAGGCGGAAAAGTGTGAATTCCATTCCTTCGAGTACAATTCTTGGATTTGTAGTGGAACCCGGTCGAGTCCAGATGGACCCAAGAAGGTAGGGGCGGTAGCGGATTGGCCCACCCCAAGTCCGTTAAGGAAGTTCAGCGTTTCCTGGGCTTCACTAACTTTTACCGCAAGTTCATCAAGAACTTCAGCTCGGTGGCAGCCCCTCTCTCAGCTGTAACCAAGGGTGGCAAACACAGGTTTCTGTGGGGAAGAGAAGCTGAGACGGCCTTCCAAGGACTCAAGCAGCGCATCCCTCTCTGCCCATCCTGACACTACCCGACGGCGGATGAACCTTTTTGTGGAGGTAAGACGCATCAGAGGTTGGTGGTTGGAGCTGTCCTGTCTCAGAGGGGAAGACAAGAGGCTTCATCCTTGCGCCTTTTCTCTCACCGGCTTACCCCGGCCGAGAGGAATTAGCGATGTGGGGGATCGTGAACTCCTAGCGGTTAAGATGGCATTGAAGGAATGGAGACACACTGGCTCGCAGGGGCTTCTCAACCATTTCAAGTGCTTACGGACCACAAAAATCTGGAGTATATCCAGCAGGCGAAGCGGTTGAACTCCAGACAAGCTCGATGGTCTCTTTTCTTTCAGAGCCGATTCCAGTTTATCCTCACCTATAGACCCGGGTCGAAGAATCTCAAACCGGAACGCCTTGTCACGAGTCTACTCTCCTGCCATGCGAGAAGATACTGACATGACTGTTTTCCTGCCTGTAAGATGTGGCTCCAATCTCATTGCAAGTTGAGGATACCGTGAGACAAGCTCAAGCCATCGACCGGGTCCTAAGGGAGGTCCTGCCAATCGGTTGTTTGTTCCCAAGGCAGCAAGATCCCAGTCTTCTGTGGGGGCACTCCTCTCGCTCACCTTGTCACCGCGGGGCGTAGGTCCACCTTGGAGTTCATTGTCAGCGTAAGTTCTGGTGGCGCCACCATAAGAGAAGACGTTGCACTTTCGTCAAGGCCTGTCCCGTGTGCTGCCAGGGCAAATCTCTCCACTCCGCCATCGAGGACTCTTCACCCTTTATCTATTCCCCACCGACCCTGGTCCCATATCTCGTTGGACCTTTATTACTGTTCCTCCTGTCCCATGGTAATACTACTATCCTAGTCATCATGCGACAGGTTTCTAAGGCGCGCAGGTTTTGTTCCTTGACCAAATTACTTTCTGCCAAGGAAACAGCTGAGTTGGTGATTAAACCGATGTGTTCCGAGTCTTTGGCATTCCGCAAGATATGTTTCCGGACAGAGGTCCCCAGTTCCGCTCAAGGTTTTGGGAAGGCTTCTGCCAACTCATAGGGGCCACGGACACGCCAGTTTATCTTCAGGGTACAGTCCGGAGTCCAACGGCCAAACCGAGAGGATGAATCAGGAGCTGGGAAACCACCCTCAGATGTATGGTTTTCCAACAACCCGTCACATGGTCATCCTTCATTGTTTGGGCCGAGTACGCGCACAACACTTGTGCTCCCCTCCACTGGTATATCCCCGCACGAGTGTCAGATTTGGCTATGCTCTCTATTGTTCCCGCGGCAGGAGGCAGAAGTTCAGAGTGCCTTCAGCCTCGAGGTATCATCAGACGCTGTCGGCTTACGTGGAAGAAGGCCCGCTTAATTTCTGCGTTCTCACAGCAGTAACAGCGACAAGCCAACAGACGTCGGCCGGTCCCGGTCTACCCTGATACCCCGGCCAAGAGAGTATGCTCTCACAAAGAACTTACCAGCTACGGGTGGAGTCTCGTAAGCTGTCCACGAGAGATTCATCGGTCCTTTAAGATTGCCAGGAGAGTCAATCCCGTTACTTTTCGCCTCCATTACCCGAGATCCCTTAAGATCAATCCACATATTCACATTTCTTTATTAAAACTTGTTGTTTTTTTCCCCTTATCCCGGCAGGCCAGACCTCCCCTCCGCCCCGTGTCATCGGAGGCCGTCGGCTTATACCGTCCACCGGATACTGGATTCCCGCCGGGTGCAGCGGTCCTGGCAGTATCTGGTGGACTGAGGAAGGCCTACGGTCCCGAGGAGCGCTCCTGGTTCCTGCCAAGGACATACTGCACCCTGACCTCATCGTCAAGTTCAGGGCCCTCCACCCTGAGAAGGCTGGGTAGGAACAGTCAGGAGCCGTTCCTAGGAGGAGGGATTCTGTCAGGTTTTGGCCAGGACTGTTCAGGTTTTGGTCACTAGATGTCCCCATTGGCACCTTTTTTGTACCTTTTGTTTTTTCCTTGCATTGTTTTTGCACCTGTGTGTCGTCTGTCCCTTGTTAGTACTTTCTAAACCACCATTTTAGTACTGCTGAGTCTGCTCATCTTCTGGGTTCTGCCGACTATTAGTGACTGTTCTCTCACCGGGTCCTGACAGGTAATACATTAGAAGTCTATATCTAGGTTAAATGAAGCAGCATAGCTACTACTAACCGAGCTGACTGGCCTGTGTGTGTGTCACACACCCCTCAAAACACAGTTTGTAAACAATCAACAGCGCGGATGGACTGCCAGGAATAGACTCCTGTCTCACAGCCTGGGCCCCTTCAGGCCTCTTTATACTTCTTTAGGCAGGCCTGTGTTTGTGTCGCTGTTTAGTCACTGAGTGAAATCACTCTGCCTGTGGTCCTGGGAGTCTTGTGATCAGACACTGCTGGGTATAGGAGCCCTCAGTCACGCTCAGTCAGGCCTGATCAAGAGGCCCCGTGACTGGGTATGCCCCCAGCTTCCCTGCCTGTCCCCTGTGTCTCTTTGGGTGTCCCAGCCTGGCTGTTCCTCTTGGACGAGCCCATTATCCTAGGGGTTAGGAGGCTCCAGTCACTGCTGCAACAGCTAGCGGCCCCTCAGATGGGTGATGGCGGAGCGGATCCTAGTGCGACAGCTCAGCTATACATGTCCCAAGCTGAGAGAGCTGAGGAGAGGCCACACCGCGAAAGTGGAAGGAAACAGAGCCTATAGGCCCGAACCTCAAGATCAGTTTAGTGTTTGTCCTTCTGATGGTTGAGGGTTTAAGGATATGGGTAAGATCCTAGAACTGTGTTTTCCCCAGAGAGAGGGAAGTGTTTGGCCTGCTAATAAAAAGGATTAGGAGCCACAAGGGACTGAGATCTGAGGATGACTGATCACAGACAGACAGACAGACAGACAGACAGACACACAGAGCAGACATAGACAGACAGAGATGGACAGAGACAGAGACAGTGACAGAGAGAGGAGAGAGAGAGAGAGAGAGACACAAGAGAAGAGAGAGAGAGAGAGAGAGAGAGAGAGAGAGAGAGAGAGAGAGAGAGAGAGAGAGAGAGAGAGAGAGAGAGAGGAGAGAGAGAGAAGAGAGAGAGAGAGAGAAGAGAGAGAGAGAGGAGAGAGAGAGAGACAGGGAGAGAGAGAGAAGAGACGAAGAGAGAGAGGACGAGAGGACAGAGAGACAGAGAGAGACAGAGAAGAGACACAGAGAGAGACAGAGAGAGACAGAGAGAGACAGAGAGACAGAAGGAGAGACAGGAGACTGAGCGAACAGCGGAGATAAAGGCTAATTTCACTATTCAAAAAGTCACCCATGAGCTCCATTGAAAACCAGCCATTCGTTCCACGCTAATTTCCTCACAGAGACCCTGCAGACACATTTACTGCAAGCAATAAAACTACACTCATTAAGGACTGGAAAG
>NC_036839.1:32351956-32357878 GCF_002910315.2 Salvelinus sp. IW2-2015
TAGTGTGTGTGTGGCGTGGAGCAGCTGGGGATTGTTGTGTGTGTGTGTGTGTGTGTGTGGTGTTGTGTGTAAGTAAATGTGTGGGTGTGTCGGTGTGGCTTTGTGTAGTGGCTGTGCGTGGTGTTGCTTTGTGATGTTGTTGCTGTGTGGTGTCGCGTGCCGTGTGTTGTTTGTGTCTTGGTGGTGGTGTCTGTGTGGTGCCCAGTGCTGCTTGTGCATGCGGTGTTTCATGTGTGTTTGTTGTGGTACTAGAGTTCTCTAGAAATGGATCGTGAGTGAGGCAGGATGCATTAGTTCACATCCAGGTTGCCACTGGACAGAGAGATGCACTAATCAGAAGACATATGCTTACGATCTGAACCCTCTTACCTCACTCCTCATCACATACTGAAAGTCATCCTCTGATTCGTACCACAGATCTTAGTGGAGGTTGTCTACAGCAGGACAATATGCTTGGCTGTTTCATAAAGAGCCAGCCAAGAAATGTGCAGAATGCATGAGAACATGGTCAAATACTATAGCCTTCTGCATGTTGCGTATTTTGTATGAAGCTCTAAACCAAACATCATGTCCAATAAGGTGATTCCATCTCTCTTTACAGACCCAATAACAGACTGGTGAAGCGATACAGATCAGAAGGTTTCACACACACCACTCACACACAGACACACCATTTACACACACTGTAAAAACACACACACACAATTCAGAGCCACTAATGGAGTGCATCAGGGATTTATGGTGCAAGAAGCCCTTTAGAATAACTTCAGTCTTCCTGTCTGAGAAGAGAAACCAACACCCTCACCACCTCTCCTCGGGACTGCTGTGTGATACCTTTTCCTTGTGCCTTGTATAATACCAGTCTTCATCAGGCAGAAATCTTTCCCAGCTCGTCACTGTTCACTGCCCTCCACATCATGTGACCCCCGGAAAATCACACGCAGGTGTGCCCAGGCTCCTTGAGCTCTAAGCTGCATTTTGCAAGCCGTGCGATTGTACCCACTCTCTTTGTATGATGTTGGTGGAATTTCTGTATGTCCATCATGTTCCGCTCTGACTATATAAATAGTGCCGTCTGGAGTTCCAGCCTTATAGTGCTGAGCCCAAGACAAGCCCTGGAAATAGTGAGTGTGAGCAGAAGGAATAGAACTGATGTAAATACAGAATGCATTTCAGAAGCATTCCTTTCCATCTGAACCCCAGGATAAATAAACACTCAAATTAAAGTGGATCTGAAAGTTTCTCGCTCTTTTCCAGATGAATGAGATAAAAACAGAAAAATAAATGTTTAAGTGTATTCCCACAAACTCTAATTTCATCAAGTGCACTAAAAAGCCTTATCTACGACTGAGAGTCATTTAGCCTTTAGCTAGGAAGACCAAACCGTATGTCTGGAGCATGGAGAGAGGGAGAGAGGGAGAGGGGGAGAGAGGGAACGGAGAATAGGAGAGAGGGAGAAGGAGAATGTAGGAATGGGAATTCCCAATTTCCCAGACATAGTTGATTTATTATTACTATTTAACCTTTATTCATTTTCAATGACGGCCTAGGAACAGTGGGTTAACTGCCTTGTTCAGGGGCAGCTCGGGGATTCGATCTTGCAACCTTTTGGTTACTAGTCCAACGCTCTAACCACTAGGCTTCCCGCTACCAATATCACCCCTTAGCTTAGTCAGTTAGCCTTTCATACGTACTGACCACTTATTCCTGTTCTACACGCCACCAGGCCAGTATCCAATAGAAGTCTATATCTAGGTTAAGTGACGCAGCATGGCTACTGTACCTAGCCGACTGAGGCTGAGTGTGTGTCACACACCTCAAACACTGTTTGTTTCTGTTAAAGTAACTAACCTTACACAACAACATCAGTACAGCTGTAAACAGGCTGCTGGAAACTCTAGCTGGGCCCCTCAGGCCTTTTTAGAGCTCTTTAGGCAGGCCAGTGTTTGTGTTGCAGTTTAGTCACTGAGTGAATCCCTGGGAGTCTTGTGATCAGATTGGGTCCCCACTGCTGGGCATAGAGGCCCTCAGTCACTGTCAGTCAGGCCTGATCTAGAGGTCCCGTGCCTGGGTATGGCACCAGCCTACCCTGCCTGTCCCTGCCTGTCCCCTGTGTCTCCCTGGGTGTCCCTGCCTGTCCCCTGTGTCTCCCTGGGTGTCTCTGCCTGTCCCCTGTGTCTCCCTGGGTGTCCCTGCCTGTCCCCTGTGTCTCCCTGGGTGTCCCAGCCCTGGCCGTTCCACTTGGAGGAGCCTATTGTCCTGGGGGTTAGGAGGCCCCAGTCATGCCAGCAGCAGCTAGCGGCCCCTCGGATGGTGGAGCGGATCAAGGGCGACAGCTCAGCTATTCCTGTGCCAAGCTGAGAGTGCTGAGAAAGGTCACACAGGAAAGTGGAAGGAAACAGACCCTATAGACCCAGACCTCATATCAGTTTAGGGTTTGTCCTTTTGATGGTTGAGGTTAGGATGTAGGGTAAGGTGATCTGATTCTAGACCTGTGTTTTCCCAAGAGAGGGGAGGAGGGCAGCATTCTGCCTGCTAATCAGAGGATTAGGGGCACGCGGGACTGAGATTCTAAGCCTGACTGATTCACCAGACAGAGAGAAGAGAGAGAATGAGCAGAGAGGAGAAGGAGAGAGAGGAGACGAGAGAGACGAGAGAGGAGAGAGAGGAGAGAACGAGAGGAGACGAGCAGAGCGGAGGAGAGAGAAGAGAGACGAGAGAGAGAGAGAGAGGAGAGCGAGGAGAGAGCAGCGAAGAGAGGAGGAGAGCAAAGAGCACGAGAGAGAGAGAGAGAGAAGGGGGTAAGAGGGAAAGGAAAAAAATTAAAAGAAGAGAGAGAGAGAGGGAGAGTTGGGAGAGAGAAAAATGAGAGAGAAAGAGAGAACAGAGACAGGAAGCAGAGACTACATTAACCCTAGAGGAAGAGCCCCACAAGCAGCCTGGTCCTGGGGCCTGTTTCCAAACACAACAGACCACAGAGAGTCCAGGACAGCAACAATATTAGACCCACCAAATCATGAGAAACAAAAAGATATTATTGACACATTACTTTGGAAAGAATTAACAAAAACTGAGCAACTCGAATGCTATCTTGGCCGCTAACACAGAGAGTACAACAGTGGCAGAATCCTGAACCACTGTGCTGGACCCCAAATTTTAATTTACTGACCCACCAACTTTTGACTATGTACAGACTCAGTAAGCATAGCTTGCCTTATTGGAGCAAGGGCTGTAGCAGAACTGTCTCTCCACGAGAAGAAGGCAATGTGCACACTGCTACAATGAGGTTGGAAAGACGGCTGCTCTTTCCTAACTCCTGCCAAATGTATGACCAGTATTAGAGACACATATTTCCTCAGATTATTCCAAAAACAAACCTGCAACACACAACTAAATCAAAGAAACAAATATTTAAACAGAATTAAAAAACATACCCGATTTGATAATCCATATCTTGGGTGAAATATCACAGTTTGCAATCACAGCAGCAATGATTTGTGACTGTTACCACAAGAAGGTCACCAGTGAAGAACAACCACATTGTAAATACAACCCATATGTATGGTTAAATTTATTTAGTCCGTTTCTACTTTCATTACCAACACTGTATATAGATATAATATGACATTTGAAATTGTATTATTATTTTGGGAACTTTTTTGTGAGTGGAATGTTTACTTTGTGATGCTGTAATATTTAAACTTTTGTAATATTTAATCTTTCACTTGCTTTGGCATATGTAACACATATGTTCAAAAGGCCAATACAGCCCTTAAATTGAATTGAATTGAGAGAGAAGAGAGAGAGAGAGAGAGAGAGAGAGAGAGAGAGAGAGAGAGAGAGACAGAGAGAGTATTCTCGTTCAGCCAGAGATAGGTGAGCTATATCCAATGCTCACACAAAAACGAATATAACAGAGCAGCCACAAAGCTGGAGGAGCTTAGAAATGCCTATTTCTCTAGGAATGATTAAAAACATGTCACCACGGCTAATTTCACCATCAAATGTCACCCATAGCTCTGTCCCATAGCTGTCTCTGGCTCCATTGAAAACCAGCCATTCGTTCTACACTAATTTCCTCACAGAGACCCTGCAGACACATTTAGTGTCAGCAATAAAACTACACTCCATTAAGACTGGTCAGGAGAGGACAGGAGGTGGAAGAGAGAAGGCTGGTTGGCTGGTTGGTGTTTCAGTGTGAGGGTGTGTGTGTTTGCCCATGTGTGTGTGTGGTCACGCTGCCCAACCGTTTACCCACTAGACTGTGGAATGTTTTTTCTGTGTGAGAATGGTTGCCATAGGAGATGGCAATAAGGCTCTCTCCCTAAGTACCCCTGATCACCCTTTCACTCTCCCCCTCACCCTGTCTCCACTCTCTCCCTCTCTCTCTGATTCTCCCCCTCTCTCCCTGACTCTCTCTGATCCACTGCCAGGGTAAGAGGGAGAGAGGCCCACTATGTTAGGGCCCACTGAGGTGCCAAACCCCGATCCTCTTCCCTCCTCCCCAACCCAGGGGCCAGCACCCAGAGAGGAGCCAGAAGACTACCCCAGGGAGACATTAGAACAGAGGACAACCAGGGGGGGCTGGAATAAGGGAGAGAGAGGTAGAATAAGCCCACATGTTGTCTCTTCTCTTTCTTCAATTAATGGAATCAGTCCAACAAGAATTGGGCTGCAAGGGGACAGCAGAGAACAGTACTAAAGCAAGTATGGTGTTTGTGAACCGACCTTCTGGTAGTATTTGACCTCGTAGTCCAGTATGATGCCGTTGGGTCTCTCTGGTTCCAGCCAGGACAGAGAAATGCTGTTACGAGACGTACGATCCTTCCTGATTACAGTCACTGGAGAAGGGGCTGGAGAGAGGGAGTTGGGGGGAACAGAGAGAGAGAGATGATTGACCATATAGCACAACCTATAGCAGTTCACAGGACGTTCATGCAGCATGTTCAGTCAGCAGTTTGTATCCTGTTAATAGTTCCTATTGAAGGGGTTTCTGTTGGTTCCTGTTGGTCTAATTGTGTTAATTAGTCCACCAGAGGATAACCAGAGGAGGTCCATACTGGAAGGGGGAGAACAGAGGGAGTCATGACATACATCCACACAGACTGCATCTATACTACAGGCCAGAGTCTCAACCCCAGAGCCAGCAGGCACCATGATATCATCCCCAATGTACAGGGTAACATCAGAGGATATATAAACCTCATCCCTCCATGCATGCCCCCAGTGCATTACCCTCCCTCCATCCCTCCATCCCTCTCTCTCATGTCGCATCGCCTTGGGAGCTCACATGGTCTCAATCTGGCACTGTAATTTAACTTAGGACTCCCTCCATCTCTCCCGCCATTCCTCTCTCCCCCCTTTTTCCACTTTTACAGTTGTCTAATTGCTAGCTGGAGCTGAGAGGCCAGGCTGCCATATGAAGACTGAGCTTTCATTTTATTAGACCACAGGAAACAACATGTTTGTCTTTGAAATGTTCGAGCCTGTCATGATTCTGATGATACAGCTTCAGAAGGGCTGGCTGTTTTTTCCACTGGAAGTTATTTTCTCTTGGTTAATGAATCCATATGGAGCGAGCGAGTCTAATTCCAGTCTCCACCCACTCTCGCTCCCTCGCTCTTTCTCTCGTTCCCTTTGTTTCTGATAGTGTATAGCTGTTGTTTTATTGGTTATGTAGTTTACGGGTGCAATGATTTATTATGTCTGGGATGAAGACTGTTTAATGTTGGGTATCTCTCTCAATTCAATTCAATTCAATTCAATTCAATTGACTTTATTGACATGGCAAGTTATTATTACTTACATTGTCAAAGTATACATATCGAAAAAATATATCTCTCTGTCTCTCTCTTTCTCTCTCTCTCTCTGTCTCTCTCTCTCTCTCTCTCCGTTTCTCTCCGTCTCTCTCCGTCTCTCTCC
>NC_036839.1:32357903-32365793 GCF_002910315.2 Salvelinus sp. IW2-2015
TATCTCTCTGCTCTCTCTGCTCTCTCATCTCTCTCTCTGTATCTCTCGTCCTTGCTCTCGTCGTCTCTCGGTCTCTCTCCGTCTCTCTCCGTTCTCTCTCGTCTCTCTCTGTCTCTGTCTCTGTCGCTCGTCTCTCTCTCTCTCTCTCCTCTTCTCTCTTCTCTCTCTCTCTCCTCTCTGCTACTAGCTGCCGGATCTTGCATTGCTGTGTCTCTGGTGCTCTCTTCTGTCTCTCTCTCTCTCTCTGCTCTCCAATCCTCTGGAACAGCTCTGATGGGTCTTCCTGGGCCTCAAGAGAGAGATTCTTCTCCTTCTCTCTCTCACGTCTCCCAAACAAGTCCCAATTAGCCACTGCGAGAGGAGAGGATGTGACATTGTCAATGTGTTGTTGTGTTGTGGTGTGTGTGTTTGTGTGTGTGTGGTGTGTGTTGTGTGTTGTGTGTGTGTGTGTGTGTGTGTGTGTTGTGTGTGTGTGTGGTGTGTGTTGTGTGTGTGTGGTGTGTGTGCATGTGTTGGTGTGTGGTGTTGGTTGTGGTGTGTAGAAGAGGGGCTTGAGATCGTCTGACGAACCCTGTCAGAAATATCCGGAGGATTCCCTCCCTCTCGAGACGCCGGTGAATCCAGCTTGTTAACAGCTTTGCAGGTGTTAAAACTGCAGGGTGTGTCGTGCTGTAGTGTGTTTGTGTGGTTCTCTTACAGAGGGCGTTGCTGTCCTCTCTCTCCACAGACACGAACCCACATTGTGGTTTAGGGAGCTGTACCACTTGACAACCCTAATCCTGTCAGCTCAGTGTGATGGGTAATGCAGCTGAAGGCATGAGGAATTGATGGTGTTGTTGTGTTGGATGCTTGTTTGTACAGTCGTGGCAAAAGTTTTGAGGAATGCGACCAAATATAATTTTCACAAGTCTGCTGCCTCATTTGTCTCTCATTGGTCTATAAATTACAAGTATTTCATTATTTCCAAGCTTTTATTGACCAATTTCATGAAGTTGATGCAAAGAGTCATTTTTGCCATATTTGCAGTGTTGACCCTTCTTTTTCAAGACCTCTGCAATCCGCCCTGGCATGCTGTCAATTAACTTCTGGGCCACATCCTGACTGATGGTAGCCCATTCTTGCATAATCAATGCTTGGAGTTTGTCAGAATTTGTGGGTTTTTGTTTGTCCACCCGCCTCTTGAGGATTGACCACAAGTTCTCAATGGGATTAAGGTCTGGGGAGTTTCCTGACCATGGACCCAAAATATCGATGTTTTGATCCCACTTAGTTATCACTTTTGCCTTATGGCATGGTGCTCCATCATGCTGGAAAAGGCATTGTTCGTCGTCACCAAACTGTTCCTGGATGGTTGGGAGAAGTTGCTCTCAGAGGATGTGTTGGTACCATTCTTTACTCATGGCTGTGTTCTTAGGCAAAATTGTGAGTGAGCCCACTCCCTTGGCTGAGAAGAACCCTGAAGCCTTCTTCAAAACAATTGAACCACTCTCCTTGAAGTTCTTGATGATCCAATAAATGGTTGATTCATGTGCAATCTTACTGGCAGCAAAATCCTTGCCTGTGAATCCCTTTTTGTGCAAAGCAATGATGACAGCACGTGTTTCCTAGCAGGTAACCATGGTTGACTGAGGAAGAACAATGATTCCAAGCACCACCCTCCTTTTGAAGCTTCCAGTCTGTTATTCTAACTTTATCAGCATGACAGAGTGATCTCCAGCCTTGTCCTCATCAACACTCACACCTGTGTTAACAAGAGAATCACTGACATGATGTCAGCTGGTCCTTTTGTGGCAGGGCTGAAATGCAGTGGAAATGTTTTTTTGGGGATTCAGTTCATTTGCATGGCAAAGAGGGACTTTGCAATTAATTGCAATTCATCTGATCACTCTTCATAACATTCGGGAGTATATGCAAATTGCCATCATACAAACTGAAGCAGCAGACTTCGTGAAAACTAATATTTGTGTCATTCTCAAAACTTTTTGCCACGACTGTATGTTATGGGGACAAACTAAAGAAAATACTTTTCACACATTCCAATCTTTAGTCTATTTTCATCAGCTGAAGGACCATCCCACATTAAACTCTTACTTCTACTATTGTCATCACACTATCCTCTCAGGAGACAGCTTGGTGAAATATGCAACCCTGACATCTACAGTATAACTGGTGATATGAGAGATGAGAGGAAGGTTATAAGAACTGTGGGTTAAAACATGATAAGGATACACATAATCTGAGCACACACACAGACTGATAGAGAGCTCTGTTGAAATCTGCTATCTTGTTTTGCACCCAACTTACTGAGCTCTCTGAATTTAAATGTTCTGGTCCCCCTTGGTCAGTTCAGAGTTATTATCGGAGACCTCTATGTTGATAAATGTGTCAGTTTTTCTTAATACGTTTACTAGTTTTGTATATTGTATGTGTTTGATGTATTTATGCAGAGCTCATCTGTAAAAGAGACCCTAGTCTCAGCATGACTATCCTGTCAAAATAAAGCTACAAAATTAAATTAAAAAAGACATAATCAGTGGATCTGTAGCTTTTGCAGCCTCTACCCTCCCACTCCCTTAGAGCAGAACACACAAGTCAGGAGATGAGTGAAGACCACTAAATCTGTATGCACACACACACACACACATTAAATCTGTATTTACTGCTCATCCCTCTGCTGTCATTTCAAAGGGATGTGTCTGGCCTCTGTCAGCCTTTATAGAGCACAGCTGGGATAACACACAGGACACTCAGCACACACCTCATTGTACCCAGCAGAGTGTGTGTGTGTGTGTGTGTGTGTGTGTGTGTGTNAGATTTCTCCTTCTTTCTCTCTGGCCCCCAATTCTTCCCCAATAGCTCACTGCAGAGACGATGAGGATGTGACTACAGTCCCCATCAAAGTACCATCATAGCACTAAGACTGCACTCGTGAAGGTGGTAAATGACCTTTAAATGGCGTCAGACCAAGGCTCTGCGTCTGTCCTTGCACTCCTAGTCCTTAGTGTCGCTTTCGACACCATCTATCACCATATTCTTTTGGAGAGATTGGAAATAATTGGTCTACGCAGAAAAGTTGTTGCCTGGTTTAGATCTTATCTATCGGAAAGATATCAGTTAGTCTCTGTGGATGGTTTGTCTTCTGACAAATCAATGATAAGTTTAGGTGTTACTTAAGGTTCCGTTCTAGGACCACCATGGTTTTCACTATATATGCTACCTCTTAGTGATGTCATTCGGAAAGACAATGTCAACTTTCACTGCTTTGCAGACCACACAGCTGTACATTTTGATGAAACATGGTGAAGCCCCAAAATTGTCTACCCTGGAAGCCTGTGTTTCAGACATAAGGAAGTGGATGGTGGCACATTTTTTAAATTTTAAACTCGGACAAAACAGAGATGCCAAATAGGGCTGATAGACTCTTGACTAGAACTCACAAATGTGATCATATTACTCCAGTGCTAGCTTCTGGTTAAGGCTAGGGCTGATTTGCTCCTACCCATCTCGCTGATTTGGTCCTGCTGTACATGCCTACATGTACGTTACGTTCACAAGACGCAGGCCTCCTTATTGTTCCTAGAATTTCTAAGCAAACAGCTGGAGGCAGGGCTTTCTCCTATAGAGCAACATTTTTATGGAATCAMCTGCCGATCCATGAGACGTAGACTCTGTCTCAACCCTGTCTATACTGAAGACTGATCTCTTCAGTAGGTCCTATAATTGAGTGTAGTCTGGCCCAGGGGTGTGAAGGTAAACGCCAATGTACTGGAGTGACAAACCACCCTTGCTGTCTCTGCCTGGCCGGCTCCCCTCTCTCCACTGGGATTCTCTGCCTCTGACCCTATTACGAGTCACTGGCTTGCTCGCACTCTCACATGCAGTCCAGTCCCTAGGAGGGGTGCATCACATCATGCCAGKTTTTTTTTTGCTATACTCTACTTGAGTGGGTTAAGTCACTGACTTGATCTTCCTGTCCAGTTTTGCACCTCCTTGGGCGCGTGCGGTGGAGGAGATCTTTGTGGCCTGTACTCGGCCAAATCTCAGGGTAGTAAGTTAATGGTCTGTTGATATTCCTTTGGTGGTGTGGGGGCTTTGCTTTGTCAAAGTGGGTGGGATTATATCCTGTCTGGTTGGCCCTGTCCAGGAGTAACTTTGGATGGGGCCACAGTGTCCGACCCCCCCTGTCTCAGTCTCCAGTATCTATGCTGCAAAAGTCTATGCGCCGGGGGGCTAGGGTCAGTCTGTCCTATCTGGTGTAATTCTCCTGTCTTATCGTGTGTCTTGTGTGATCTTAGGCATGCTCCCTCTAATTCTTCCACCCCTCTCTCTCCCCTCCCGGAGAACCTGAGCCCTAGGGCCATGCCTCAGGATTACCTGGCTCACGACTCCTGGCTGTCCCCATCCCACCTGGTCATGCTGCTGATCCAGTTTCTGCTGTTCTGCCTGTGGCTATAGAACCCTGACATGTTTATTGGTCGTGCTACCTTGCCGTGCTGCGATCCAGTTTCTGCTGTTCTGCCTGTGGCTATGGAACCCTGACCTGTTTACTGGTCGTGCTACCTTGTCCCGGACCTGCTGTTCCGACCCTCCCTCATCCTCTCTCTCTCTCTCTCTCTCTCTACCGCACCTGTTGTTTCGACCTCTGAATGCTCGGCTATGAAAAGCCAACTGACATTTACTCCTGAGGTGCTGACCTGTTGCACGCTCTATAACCACTGTGATTATTTTTTAACCCTGCTGGTCATCTATTAACGTTTGAACATATCTTGAAGAACAATCTGGCCTTAATGGCCATGTACTCTTATAATCTACACCTGGCACAGCCAGAAGAGGACTGGCCACCCCTCAGAGCCTGGTTCCTCTCTAGGTTTCTTCCCATGTTCCTGCCTATTCTATGGAGTTTTTCCTAGCCACCATGCKTCTACATCTGCATTGCWTGCTGTTTGGGGTTTTAGTTTGGGTTTCTGCACAAGCACCTTGTGACAACTGCTGATGTAAAAAGGGCTTTATAAATACATTTGATTGATACAGTCCCATATTAAGCGTCAGACTCTCTCAAACTCCAGCCTTTATCAGTCTCACTTCAGTGGAGGGATAAGACTAAACAGTTGTAATGGAGCTCAGTCTCTCAGCGCTACATTTCCTATTGTCATCAGATCTACATCCTGCTTTCACGGTGTGTGTGTGTGTGTGTGTGTGTGTGTGTGTGTGTGTGTGTGTGTGTGGTGTGTGTGTGTTGTGTTGTGTGTGTGTGTGTGTGTGTGTGTGAGTGAGTGTAGATAGGAGGGGCTGAGACTCGTCTTACGACACCCTGTCAGAATATCCGGATTGCTTTTCTCCCTTCCGAGACGGCCAGTTAATCCAGTAACAGTTTTTGAGTTTTAAACAGGAGTGTGTTGGTGTAGTGTGTGTGTGTTTCTCTCTGAAAGAGGGCAGCTTGCGTGTCTCTCTCTCCACGAGACATAGCCACATGTGTGTGTAGGGAGCTGTACACTGACACCCTAATCCCTTGTAAACTCAGCCTGATGGGTCGTGCAGCTGCAGAATAAGGATGGTTTGTGTGTGTGTGTGTGTGTGTGTGTGGTGTTGTGTGTGTTTCATTATTCAATGTTTCATTTTCACACACCCTTTCCTTTCCTCATCTCAGCTAAAGGACAATCACACATTAAAACTCACTATTTCACTATTCTCATCACCTATCCTCTCAGGTGACAGCTTAGTGATACATATGAGACACATCCTCATCCTGATTTTAATGTAGCATGTCCTTTAACAGGCACAGGAGAGATAAGAGGAAGGTTATAAGATCTGTAGGTTAAAACATGATAAGATTCACCTATTCTGAGCACAAACAGACTTGGTAGAGAGCTCTGTTGAAACCTGCTATCTTTACATGATCAGTGTGCCTGTGTTGCTTTCTTTACCTCTACCTCCCTCTCCCCTGGGAGAGGTATACACACGTCGGAGACCAAGTGAAGAGCACTAAAATCTACCACACACACACCACACACACACACAACACACACACACACACACACACACACACACACCACACACACACACACAGTAAATCTCGATTTACTGCTCATCCCTCTTGCTCATTTCAAAGTGCAGTGTCTCTGGCCCGTCATCCTTTATAGACCACAGCTGGGATAACACACAGGAAACTCAGCACGCACCTCATTGTACACTCAGTGTGTGTTTGTGTGTGTGTGTGTGTGTGTGTGTGTGTTTGTTGTGTGTGTGGTGTGTGTGTGTGTGTGTTGTGGTTGTGTGTGTGTGTGTGTGTGTGTGTGTGTGTGTGTGGTGTTGTGTGTGGTGTGTGTGTGTGTGGTGTGTGTGTGTGCGTGTGTGTGCGTGTGTGTGTGGTTCGTGTACGTCTGTGTGGGTATGTACACACCAATCCCCTCCAAAAAGGTGTATACACCCCCCTGTCTTGCCCTACAGGCAAGGAATCGTTGCATTGAGAACACATTACTGTAGTCTAGCAGAATTACGCTCCAACCATAGAGAGACTCTGTATTAACTGAAACAATCCAGCTATCCCTCCCCACTGTGTTACACAGACAAGACAGAGACCTCATCTACTGCGCTGCTCTACAACAAGAGAAGAGGAGACCGACACAATGTCCCAGCAGACAGAGACCTTCATCTACTGGCTGCTCTACAACATAGAGAGAGGAACCGGCCCAATGTCCCAGCAGACAGAGACCTTCATCTACTGCTGCTCCTCCAACAAGAGAGAGGAGACCGGACCCAATGTCCCAGCAGACAGAGACATTCATCTACTGCTGCTCTACAACAAGAGAGAGGAGACCGGACCCAATGTCCCACAGACAGAGACATTCATCTACTGCTGCTCTAAACAGAGAGAGGAGGGACCGACCCAACTGTCCCCAGCAGACAGAGACCGTTCATCGTACTGCTGCTCTAACACAAGAGAGAGGAGACCGGACCCAATGTCCAGCAGACAGACCTTCATCTACTGCTGCTCTACAACAAAGAGAAGGAGACCGAACCCAATGTCCCAGCAGACAGAGACCTTCATCTACTGCGCTCACAACAAGCAGAGAGGAGACCGGGACCCAAATGTCCAGCAGACAGAGACTCATCTACTGCTGCTCTACAACAAGAGAGAGGAGACCGGCGACACAATGTCCAGCAGGACAGAGAACCTTCATCTACTGCTGCTTCTACAACCAGAGAGAGGAGACCGACCAATGTCCCAGCAGACAGAGACATCATCTACTGCTGCTCTTACAACAAGAGAGAGGAGACCGACACAATGTCCCCAGCAACAGAGACCTTCATCTACTGCTGCTCTACAGACCAGAGAGAGGAGACCGGACCCAAGTCCCAGCAGACAGAGACATTCATCTACTGCTGCTCAGTCAACAAGATGAAGGAGACCGACACAATTCCCAGCAGACAGAGACATTCATCTACTGCTGCTCTACACACAAGAGAGAGGAGAACCGGACACAATGTCCCAAGCAGACAGAGACCTTCATCTATGCTGCTCTACAGACCAGAGAGAGGAGACCCCACAATGTTCCCAGGCAGACCAGAGAACATTCATCTACTGCTGCTCTACAACCAAGAGAGAGGAGACCGGACCCATGTCCCAGCAGACAGAGACCTTATCTCTTGGCTGCTCTAACAACAGAGAGAGGAGACCGGACCCGAAATGTGTCCAGCGACCAGAGACATTCATTTCTACTGCTGTCTACACAAGACGGAGAGGAACCGGACCCAAATGTCCCAGCAGACGTAACATTCATCTACTGCGCTCTACGAAACAAAGAAGGAGACCGGACCCAATGTCCCAGCCAGACTGGACATTCACATCTACTGCTGCTCTACAACACGGAGAGAGGAAGACCGACCCAA
>NC_036839.1:32365818-32374008 GCF_002910315.2 Salvelinus sp. IW2-2015
TTTCCTGGGCCAAGTCCTCCCTTGTGATGTTGGAGAATGTTGATGTTGAAGAATGTGGGATGGTGAGATGTTTATATGAGAGATCGATGTGAGCAGCCCATCCCTGTGTACAACTGCCTGTGTGTGTGTGTGTGTTTAGTGTGTGTGCGTGTGCGTGTGGTGTGTGTGTGTGTGTGTGTGTGTGTGTGTGTGTGTGTGTGTGTGTGTGTGTGTTGTGTGTGTGTGTGTGTGTGTGTGAGTGTATGTGTGTTAAAGTGAGTGAATGTGTGAAAGAGTGTTTTATATGAAGGGTTGATGTGAAGCCGTTTCATTATAACGACTGTCTGTAACAACTGAAAAACAACACAAAGATTTATACAGAGTGTATTTGTAAGGAGGGAGACATTTGATACTGGTGATAAAACACTGAAGAACACTGGCTGGGATCAGAAGCCATTTATTACAGGCAACATCCGCACCGAGCTAAAATCTAGAGCTGCCGCTTTCAAGGAGCGGGACACTAATCCGGACGCTTATAAGAAGTCTCGCTATGCCCTCAGACGAACCATCAAACAGGCAAAGCATCAATACAGGACTAAGATCGAATCCTACTACACCGGCTCAGACGCTCATCGGATGTGGCAGGGCTTGAAAAATATTACGGACCAGAAAGGGAAACCCAGCCGCGAGCTGCCCAGTGACGCGAGCCTACCAGATGAGCTAAATGCCTTTTATGATCGATTCGAGGCAAGCAACACTGAAGCATGCACGAGAGCACCAGCTTTTCCGGACGACTGTGTGATTATGCTCTCTGTAGCAGCTGTGAGCAAGACCTTTAATCAGGTCAACATTCACAAAGCTGTGGGGCCAGACGGATTACCAGGACGTGTACTCAAAGTATGCGCGGACCAACTGTCAAGTGTCTTCACTGACATTTTCAACCTCTCCCTGACCGAGTCTGTAATACCTACATGTTTCAACAGACCACCATAGTCCCTGTGCACAAGAAAGTGAAGGTAACCTGCATAAATGATTACCACTCTGTAGCACTCACGTCGGTAGCCATGAAGTGCTTTGAAAGGCTGGTCATGGCTCACATCAACACCATCATGCCGGAAAACCTAGACCCACTCCAATTCGCATACCGCCCCAACAGATCCACAGATGATGCAATCTCAATTGTACTCCACACTGCCCTTTCCTACCTGGACAAAAGGAACACCTACGTGAGAATGCTGTTCATTGACTACAGCTCAGCGTTCAACACCATAGTGCTCACAATGCCCATCATTAAGCTAAGGACCCTGGGACTAAACACCTCCCTCTGCAACTGGATCCAGGACTTCCTGACGGTCTGCCCCCAGGTGATAAGGGTAGGAAACAACACATCTGCCGCACTGATCCTCAACACGGGGGCCCCTCAGGGATGCGTACTTAGTCCCTTCCTGTACTCCCTGTTCACCCATGACTGTGTGGCCAAGCATGACTCCAACACCATCATTAAGTTTGCTGACGACAACAGTAGTAGGCCTGATTATCGACAATGATGAGACAGCCTATAGACAGCCTATAGGGAGGAGGTCAGAGACCTGGCAGTGTGGTGCCAGGACAACAACCTCTCCCTCAATGTCAGCAAGGCAAAGGAGCTGATCGTGGACTATAGGAAAAGGAGGGCAAAACAGGCCCCCATTAACATCGACGGGGCTGAAGTGGAACGGGTCGAGAGTTTCAAGTTCCTTGGTGTCCACATCACCAACGAACTATCATGGTCCAAACACACCAAGACAGTTGTGAAGAGGGCACAACAACACCTTTTTCCCACCAGGAGACTGAAAAGATTTGGCATGGGTCCTCAGATCCTCAAAGGGTTCTACAGCTGTGCCATTGAGAGAATCCTGACCGGTGGCATCACTGCCTTATATGGCAACTGCTCGTCATCTGACCGTAAGGCGCTCAGTGTGAACGGCCCAGTACATCAATGGGGCCAAGCTTCCTGACTTCCAGGACCTCTATACTAGGCAGTGTCAGAGGGAGGCCCTAAAAATTGTCAAAGACTGTTCTCTCTGCTACCGCACGGCAAGCGGTTCCCGGAGTGCCAAAAGGCTCCTTAAAAGCTTCCACCCTCAAGCCATAAGACGGTTGAACAATTAATCAAATGGCCACCTTGACTTTTAATTAGCCCCCCCCCCCCCCCCGCGGTTTGTTTTTACAATGCTGCTACTCGCTGTTTATTATCTATGCATAGTCACTTTACAAATTACCTCGACTGACCTGTATCCCCGCACATTGACTAGGTACCGGTAACCCCTGTATATAGCCTCGTTATTGTTACGTAATTTTCTTGTGATACTTTTAGATTTTATTTGTTAAAAAAAAAATATCACTTTAGTTTATTTAGTAAATATTTTCTTAACGCTATTTCTAGAACTGCATTGTTGGTTAAGGGCTTGTAAATAAGCATTTCACAGTAAGGTCTACTACACCTGTTGTTTCGGCGCATGTGACATATAAAATGTGATTTGATTTGTAAATGTCCAGAGCTGATGGTTGGAATGAATGCATGAACATTTATGTGTGTGTCTTCATCTCCGGCCGTACCTGCTTGGTTGGTAGTGATGGTCACAGCAGCATATTGCCTCATGGTTGGGGCTAACTGGGACACTCCATTCTGAGCCTCAATCTCGAAAGTGTAGTTGGTGTGAGCCAGCAGGTCTCCCACGGTTACGGTAGTGTTCTGCAGGCCTGCAGCACGGGGGAGGAACCGCACATTACTGCGACACGCCTCACACACCCTCTGGCCAGGCCTGCAGCGCTTACACAGCACGGTGAAGGTAACGTCCTTACGACCTCCCGTGTCCTCCGGCCAGGACCAGTCCAGAATCACTGAGGTCTCATTGATGACTGAGATCACGTTACGAGGAGCGGAGGGAGGACCTGAAGTGAGAGAGAGAGAGAGAGAGAGAGAGAGAGCAATGAAAATATATAATATTTCTTGAGTGGATGGTCAGGGAGCCAGGAACACAATTACAAATCCCTTGTATACAGCAAAGTGACCTCAAGAAGCCCAAACAGATAAAATATTTGACTAAAACATAATCATTTCAAACCTTATAATTGAATACGATCACATACAGTACATTCGGAAAGTATTCAGACCACCTGACGTTTTCCACATTATGTTACGTTACAGCCTTATTGTAAAATGGATTCAATAAAAATAAACCCTCATCAATCTACACACAATACCCAATAATGACAAAGCGAAAACAGGTTTCTAGAAATGTATTAAAAATAAAAAACAGAAATACCTTATTTACATAAGTATTCAGACCCTTTGCTATGAAACTAGAAATTGAGCTCAGGTGCATCCTGTTTCCATTGATCATCCTTGAAATGTTGCTACAACTTGATTGGAGTCCACCTGTGGTAAATTCAATTGATTGGACATGATTTGGAAAGGCACATACCTGTCTATATAAAGTCCCACAGTTGCCAGTGCATGTCAGAGCAAACACCAAGCCATGAGGTCGAAGCAATTGTCTGTAGAGCTCCGAAACAGGATTGTGTAAAGGCACAGATCTAGGGAAGGGTACCAAAAAATGTCTGCAGCATTGAAGTTCCCCAAGAACACAGTGGCCTCCATCATTACTAAATGGAAGAGATTTGGAACCACCAAGACTCTTCCTAGAGCTGTCCGCCCGGCCCAACTGAGCAATCGGGGGAGAAGGGCCTTGGTCAGGGTGGTGACCACGAACCTGATGGTCACTCTGACAGAGCTCCAGAGTTCCTCTGTGGAGATGGGAGAACCTTCCAGAAGGACAACCATCTCTGCAAAACTCCAACAATCAGGCCTTTATGGTAGAGTGTCCCGAAGGAAGCCACTCCTCAGTAAAAGGCACATGACAGCCCACTTGGAGTTTGGCAAAAGGCATGTAAAGGACTCTCGGACCATGAGAACAAGATTCTCTGGTCTGACGAAACCAAAATTGGCCTGAATGCCAAGCTTTACATCTGGAGGAAACCTGGCACCATCCCTAAGGTGAAGCATGGTGGTGGCAGCATCAAGGTTCACCTTCCAACAGGACAACAACCCTAAGCACACAGCCAAGGCAATGCAGGACTGGCTTCGGGACAAGTTTCTGAATGTCCTTGAGTGGCCCAGCCAGAGCCCGGACTTGAATCCAATCGAACATCTGTGGAGAGACCTGAAAATAGCTGTGAGTGACGCTCCCCATCCAACCTGACAGAGTTTGAGATGATCTGCAAAGAATAGCGGGAGAAACTCCCCAAAAACAGGTGTGCCAAGCTTATAGCGTCATACCCAAGAAGACTGGTGGCTGTAATCGCAGCCAAAGATGCTTCAACAAAGTACTGAGTAAAGGGTCTGAATACTTATGTAAATGTGATTTAAATTATTATTATTATTTTTTTTTTTTGCAAATATTTCTGAAAACCTGTTTTTACTTTGTCATTATGGGGTATTGTGTGTAGATTTATGAGGGTGGGGGGGACAATTTAATACATTTTAGAATAACGCTGTAATGTAACAAAATGTGGAAAAAGTCAAGAGGTCTGAATACTTTCCGAATGCACTGTATATCTGTCTATTAGGCGTGGGAATACTTTAAAACAGATTTCCTAAATGAAAATAACTTGGAGCATATTTGGGCCAAATTCAGCCCACGGCCCGGCAGTTCAGGAAACCTGTAATATATAAATCAATCTGTGTGTGTGATGGAGTGACAGCAGTCTGTCTCTTTGGGCAGAAGATTCAGTTCAGTCACCAGTCACAGGGAGGGATAATGGAGAAAGCAAGGACACAGAATAAGGCCAAACCTCAAACTCTCTCTGACAGATGGAACTGGCATGTTTTACTGTGAACTGATTCTCTGAATATTTCCAGACTTTAATATCAGACCTATGGAAGTCATTACACCGGGAACTAACCAGAACCACTGAAGAGATCCACTGTAAAGAATTGGAACGAGGGAGGAGATAGGGTGAGGAGGATTTGACCATAGAAAGCCTTGTTGGTTTGTTTGTTTGTCTGTGGTGTTGGGGTTCAGATGGTGGATACAGTAAACTCTACAGTACTCTACTGTTCTAGCTCCTTGACGCCACTCTACTGCACATTCACAACGCTCATCTAGCTGCCTGAACATAACACTAATGACACCAGAGATCTGGGTTTCACATCAGTCTCCAACCTCAGGCTGCCACATAGGGTGTGTCGTGTATAGAGGTATAGAGCACCAGATGTAATATGAACAGCAGAGCAGTGGGTGGAGATCAGTTCATATAGTCATACTGGTGTAAATATATGTTCCTGTCCAATCTTGACCTTCCTTTCCAGACTCCTGCTCATTACCTTAGTCTATAAAGGTTTTAGGACTGTAAAACAGACCTCTACCAGATCAGTATGAGGAAACTGGAAATAGGGGTATGCTGTGGTTGTTCTGAGCTCCCCCCAGGGACTACAGACATGGCTGCTGCTGCTTTTTTAATAGGACAGCAGTCATCTAGGATTCCAGGGCAGTGATCTATGGGTAATGTAGTTTAGGATACAGCCATCTGCTTCTGTAAACCATCCGGATACAGCTCAGAGAGAGAGAGAGGAATGAGGATGAGAGAGAGAAAGAGAAAGAGCGAGAGAGAGAAAGAGATGTTGTCCTCAGAGACACAGTGGCTGAAATTGTTGAGAGAATATACAAACAGAAGAAGAGAGATTAGGGGTTGTCATGGGCTGCTGTGAACGCTTGAGAAGACTCTGGTGGTTGAGGTCAGTGATAAAGTAGTCTACAGTGCTACTGCCAAGAGTGAGCTATAGGTGTACCTACCATAGGAGTCCCCTCGAAGCTCCCATTGACTATGTACATACCCAGCGTGCGACAGAGCTGCAGGAGTTGTGACCCGTTTTTGTTGTTATGTTGTCATAGTTGTTGCTAGGGGCATATGGGGGAGAATGCTGTCACCTCCAGGTAGGTGTTTGTCCCCTGTGTTGCTGAGGGTGTCAGGTTCCTGTCCAGTTCTGGCATTTAGGTCGCCACAGACTATACAATGTCCCTGGCCTGGAAATGATTGATTTCCCCCTCAGGATGGAGAACTGTCTTCATTAAAGTATGGGATTCTAGTGGGGGATATAGTAGCAACACAGGAGGACATTTTCTCTGTTAAGATAATTTTCTTTTGACATTTTCTAGCCAAATGTAAAATTTCCTGTTTTGATTAATTTAATGGAGTGAGTTAGGTCTGCTCTATAACCAAATTAGCATTCCCCTGAGTCCCTTCCCTGTTTACACCTGGTAGTTTGGTGATGGACACCAGCTCTCTGTAACCTAGAGGGCAACCAGTGGTCCGTCTCCTCTATTACCATGTTCTTGCAGATGACAATGTTGCATTACCGATTCTTTGGTGAAGTCCGGGTCCTGCTCTTTAGGCCAAAGGCAATGACCTCAGCCTTGGATATTCCAGGATGATATATTGAAGCTTTTTTGTTCCATAAAGTGTCCAATGTTGTTGGTCGGGGTTTGGCCTCAGGCAGTAGTGTGAGCAAGCCTGCTGAGCATCTGGTACATGCCGTTGGCTTGGCGAGTGTAAGAGTGGGGGTTGACCTGTTTGCCCGCTCACTCACTGGGCGTATGTGTGACTTCCATGTTGATGCCCTCTTTGCGGGGGTGGGTGCATGGGTGGGCAGGAGTGGCATGGGTCTGATTTGAGGGGCCTAAATTGGGTGTGGGCATGGTTGATGTGGGGGGGTGTGTAGGTCCAGGGGGGTCCTGGAGGTCTTGGAGGGTGTCTCGCTGGTCTGGGTGGGGTGTCTATTGATCTCTTGCTCCTGTGTGAAGTGTGGGGCTTCGTTTGAGAGCGATGTCCTTTAGAGTCCGGGCAAAGGTGGGCACTGCTGCCTTGTAGAGGTGGACCTGGTCATAGAGGCTGTCAAGTCCAGGGTGGAGTGGTGGGCCAGAAAACATTTGGTTTTGAGGCACAGTCACGGAAATGCTTGCGTTTACCCGCTGTATTGTAGCAGGGTGGAAGTCTTTTCGTGTAGCAGGGTGGAGATAACTTTGTGGATACGGGCCCAGAACTCATAGGACTGAGATGCTTTGTGGATACGGGCCCAGAACTCATAGGACTGAGATGCTTTGTGGATACGGGCCAGAACTCATAGGACTGAGATGCTTTGTGGATACGGGCCCAGATTTCATAGGACTGAGATGCTTTGTGGATACGGGCCCAGAACTCATAGGACTGAGAGGCTTTGTGGATACGAGCCCAGAACTCATAGGACTGAGATGCTTTGTGGATACGGGCCCAGAACTCATAGGACTGAGAGGCTTTGTGGATACGAGCCCAGAACTCATAGGACTGAGTCTTTCATTCTGTATTTTTCTAGTTGTTAACCTTGATTATTAATTATACCTTTATGGATATGATTTGATCTATTGTCGTGAAATTTTTTCATTTCTCTATGGAACGTTATTGTTATGTCAATTCTGCTATATATACTCACCACATATCTTCTCTCTTCCCCTCTCTCTTCTTCTCTCTCTCCCTTCTCTCTCCTTCTATCTCTCCCCCTCCCTCTCCTTCTCTCTTTCTCCTCTCCTTCTCTCCCTCCCTCTATCCTCCCCCTTCTATCTCTCCCTCCCTTCCTTCTCTCCTCTCTCCCCCTCCCTCTCCTTCTCTCTCTCTTCTCCCCTCCCTCTACTTCTCTTCTTCTCTCTCCCTCCTCCTCCTTCTCCTCTCCCCCCTTCTCTCCTTCTATCTCCCCTCCCTTTCCTCTCTCTCTCTCCCCCTCCCTCTACTTCTCTCTCTCTCTCCCCCTCCCTCTCCTTCTCTCTCTCCAGCATGCAGAGCAGGTTCTATAAGTCTCTGCTGGGTAACGTCCAGTTTCTAAGTGTCCACCTCACAGCTTCACCTCATGAGGGAGCGTTCACTGTGGCTGCGAGAAAAACTACTTCCGCGCTGATGAGACCCGCCATCTATGGCCTGCACACGTAAGTCTCTGTGTTTGTGTTTGTTAGTGTAGGTTTGTGTGTGTGTGTGTGTGTGGTGTGTGTGTGTGTGTGGTGTGTGTGGTGTGTGTGTGTGTGTGTGTGTGTGTGTGTGTGTGTGTGTGTGTGTGTGTGTGTGTGTGTGTGTGTGTGTGTGTGTGTGTGCGTGCGTGCGTGCGTGTGTGTAAGTGAGTGAGAGTCAAAAAGAGTTTACTCC
>NC_036839.1:32378425-32380629 GCF_002910315.2 Salvelinus sp. IW2-2015
TGTAGTTAAGCATGCTTGGCATCAGCCATCTGCTTCTGTGAACCATCCGGATACAGCTCAGAGAGAGAGCGAGAGCGCAAGATATTGTCCTCAGAGACATAGCAGCTAAAACAGTTTAGAGAATAAACAAACAGTACTTTCAGAGAGTAAACTATTTTTGGCTCTCACTCACAAACACAGAGACTTACGTGTGCAGGCCATAGATGGCGGGTCTCCATCAGCGCGGAAGTAGTTTTTCTCGCAGCCACAGTGTAACGCTCCCTCATGATGGGTGAAGCTGTGAGGTGGACACTTAGAACACTGGACGTTACCCAGCAGAGACTTATAGAACCCTGCTCTGCATGCTGGAGAGAGAGAGAGAGAGAGAGGAGGAGGAGGGAGGGGGAAGAGAGAGGAGGAGGGGAAGGGAGAGGAAGAAGGAGAGGAGGGGAGGGGGAGGAGGGAAGAGAGAGAGGGGGAGGGAGGAGGGAAGAGAGAAGAGAGGAGGGGAGGGAGAGGGAAGAGAGGGAGAGGGGAGAGAGGAGGGAAGAGAGAAGGGAGGGAAGGGAGGAGGAAGAGAGAGGAGGGGAGGGAGGAGGGAAGAGAGAGAGGGGAGGGGAGGGAGGAGGGAAGAGAGAGGTGGTGAGTATACAGGCTACACAGCAAAATTGACAATAACAATGTCCACAGAGAAATAAACGTATAATTAATAATCAAGATGTATAACTAGAAAAGAAAAGACAGAACAAAAGACACATACAGATGGAGAGAGACAGGACAACAGGAAACAAAAGACGGGAGATGAGGAGGGAGGGGGGATGGATTTTTCCAATCAAACGTTTCATTACTATACATGCTAGATTAATTACTTTAATCTTCTCTTATGACCGTGAGTATATGAACCCACAGACACACATACACACACACACACACACACACACACACACACACAGAACCCCCCGACAAATCTATACCAAGGGGTAATGGGAGGGAAGAATACAAAATGAAAGAACTGTATGTTTCACCAATGCCTCTCTCCCGCTCTCTCAGACCCATCCAAGACCAAGTATAAAATATGGAAATGCAGCTGTTAGAATGGGGGAAGGCTGAGTAACTAGTATTCATCATTCACTGTACACATACAACTAACATCAACAACGTGCATGATAGTCTTTCATGGTTTTTTAAAACGTTTGTGTGTTGAAAATGTCTAACCACTTGTATAATTGTATTTTCAGACACTTCAAATAGACATACATACCCCACCAGACATGCACTACGGGTTTCTTCGCTGTACCCAAACCCAAAAACAGATCTAATGTGTCGCTCAGTTATGTATGGAGCCATGTCATCGTGGAATGCTCTGCCACCAGAGATTACTCAGAGAAAAGCAAGTTAAGCTTTAAAAAAACAAATTATTAACAGTGCCTCTCCTCTTTCTAAATATATAATTTAACTGTATATAAGAATATGAATATGTATAAATAGTGTTTTAAATTGTATTTTTGTTGTCTCTTGGTGTCTTTCCAATATATATATATTTTTTCATGATATATATATATATATATATATATATATGTATATAGTACCAGTCAAGTCAGTACTCCTTCAAGACTGTTGGAAAAGCACTCCAGCTGAAGCTGGTTGAGAGAATGCCAAGAGTGTGCAAAGCTGTCATCAAGGCAAAGGGTGGCTACTTTGAAGAATCTCAAATATAAACCATTTTTTTAATGTGTTTAACAGTTTTTTGGTTGCTACATGATTCCATATGTGTTATTTCATAGTTTTGATGTCTTCACTATTATTCTACAATGTAGGAAATAGTAAAAAAGTCAGAAAAACCCTGGAATGAGTAGGTGTGTCTCAACTTTTGACTGGTGCTGTATATACACACACTGTAAATATATGTTTTTTATGTAATGTTTTTGTCTATAACTGTTCTGCACTTTGTCATGTATGTATATGTTTTATGAGGACTCCAGGAAGAGTAGCTGCTGCATGTGAACTAGCTAATGGGGATCCTAATAAACTAAACCATTATCCTGTTCTACTCCAAATAAATGGGAGAATCACCAACATACTGTAGAGATGATTAAAGGAGAATCCCCAAATCACCAACATACTGTAGACATGATTACAGGAGAATCCCAAAATCACCAACATACTGTAGAGATGATTACAGGAGAATCCCCAAATCACCAACATACTGTAGAGATGATTACAGG
>NC_036839.1:32382877-32388559 GCF_002910315.2 Salvelinus sp. IW2-2015
TAATGTATTTTTCGTTGTGTTGGACCCCAGAAAGACTAGCTGTCGTCATGGCGTCAGCTAATGGGGATCCAAATAAAATCAAAATAAATCAAAACACCACAACAAAGAATGAACCCCTAAATGACATCTACAAAATCTGCTAAAATCACTCCATTTTGTTTTTGTTTGTCAGACTGAGAATTCAGCAGGCCTCAGTCCAATCCTGTCAAGATCTCTGTAAAGTGTTGCCAAAACGAAGTATTACAGACAGTGTAGTCAGATCATCAGATTATGATGAGAATATCAGATCTCTGATCCGGGTATTACATGGCAGAAAAGAGAGAGAGAGAGAGAGCCTGCATTCAAGTGTGTGTTTGTGTGTGTGTGTGTAGGCTGTGTGTGAGTATCCATGATTCCCAGGCCTACCACCAAAAACCTCTTCACCTCAGACACGTGAGACACTTGTCTCATATGTGCTCTGCCCCTTTTAACTGCACTTTTATCCATGTGAAGGATATGAGAGACAGAGACCGAAACAGAGGAGAGAGAGTGGGAGAAAGGAGAGGAAAGTAGAGAGAGAGGGGGAAGGACAGACGAGAGAGTGGAGGAGGAGAGAGAGACGGTAAGGAGAGAGGGAGAGACAAACACATCCAGACAGAGCTGTCAGTGACTGAGGGGTTATTGTGGACAAGCGCATCCGTTCAGCAGGCCTGTTAGAACTAATTACCTCTGTAACACTATCCCTGTCTTCTGCTCTCAGGACCTGATCGAAGGCTAGACACACACCCGTGTCTACACTCTCATCCCTGTGTGCCTGTGTCAGCCATATGATATGACAGGTGATGTGTAAAGCTGCATTGTCCATCTGTATAGAAGACTGTACAGAGAACCAGTGACGTATTGGGACAGTAATCGATAGAGGCCCAGGCCACACAATACCTATTATTAAGTATAGTCAGCTGATAGTCTCCTTTCGTCTGGGGTACCAGTACACACACGCTTTTAGTAAACTCTTAACTACACTGTTGGTTAAGGGCTTGTAAGTAAGCATTTCACGGTAAGATCTACACTTGTTGTATTCGGCGCATGTGAATAAAGTTTTAAACAGAGCACCAACAGAGTGTGGACTAAACAAATTATTTCCTGCTTCAGAGACCTACTCCCTCCTAGTCTACAAGGTCACAGCTACTTTTACCCCCTCTTCCGTCCTTCCCTCCTCCTCTCACTCCCTCCTTTCTCCCTCCCTACCTCGCTCCCACGCCTCAGTAGAGACAGATTGGATCAGTGTTCCTGGGGGAGGGTCACTGATC
Source organism: Salvelinus sp. IW2-2015 (assembly GCF_002910315.2). NCBI lineage: Eukaryota > Metazoa > Chordata > Actinopteri > Salmoniformes > Salmonidae > Salvelinus > Salvelinus sp. IW2-2015. The sequence goes on from NC_036839.1 coordinate 32,384,167, forward strand.
AGAGTTAGAGATGGCAGGAGCTTCTGAAGGAGAGAGAGATAGAGAGGCAGGGGATGCCAAATACAAGACATATTTGCACAGAACAGAGACAGACAGATACAGAACAGAGACAGACAGATACAGACAGAGACAGACAAATACAGACATATACAGACAGATAACAGACAGATGCAGACAGAGGAGACAAGAAATAGACAGATAGAGACAGACAGAGACAGACAGAAAGAGACAGACAGCGACAGACAGATACAGACAGACAGACAGAGACAGACAGAGACAGACAGAAGACATACAGATACTGACAGAGACAGACAGATACAGACAGAGATATACAGAGCAGACAGATACAGACAGAAAGATACAGACAGAGACAGATACAGACAGATACAGACAGAAGACAGACAGAGACAGACAGAGACAGAACAGAGACAGAAAGAAGCCGACAGAGACAGACAGATAGAACAGAGAACAGACAGAGACAGACAGAGACAGACAGAGACAGACAGAGACAACAGAGACAGAAGAGACCGACAGATATGACAGAGACAGACAGATACAGACAAGAGATTACAGAGACAGACAGATACAGACAGAAAGATACAGACAGAGACAGATCAGACGATACAGACAGATACAGACAGAGACAGACAGAGACAGACAGAGACAGACAGAGACAGAAAGAAGACAGAGACAGACAGATAGATACAGAGACAGACAGAGACAGACAGAGACAGACAGAAAGATACAGACAGAGACAGACAAACAGACAGAGACAGACAGAGACAGACAGAGACAGACAGACAGACAGAGACAGAAAGAGACGAGAGCCGACAAGAACCGACAGAAGCAGACAAGAGACAGCAGAGACAGACAGAGAACAGACAGAAGATACAGACAGAGACAGACAGAACAGACAGAGAAGAAGAGACAGACAGAGACAGACCAGATACAGACAGACACAGAGACAGACAGACAGACAGCGACAGACAGCGACAGACGATACCGACAGAGACAGACAGAGACAGACAGATACAGACAGAGACAGACAGAGACAGACAGAGACAGACAGATACAGACAGATACAGACAAGACAGACAGATGACAGACAGATACAGACAGATGACAAGACAGAAAGACAAGACAGAACAGACAGATACAGAAAGAGACCAGATCAGAGACAAGACAGAGACAGAAGAGAGACAGACAGATGACAGACAGATACAGACAGATGACAGACAGATACAGACAGACGACAGACAGAGACAGACAGAGACAGACAGATACAGACAGAGACCAGACAGATACAGACAGGACAGACAGATACAGACAGATACAGACAGAACAGAACAAGATAACAGACAGATACACAGACAGAAGTACAGACAATACAGACAGATACAGACATATGCAGACAGAGACAGACAGATACAGACAGAGACAGACAGATACAGACAGAGACAGACAAATACAGACATATACAGACAGATACAGACAGATGCAGACAAGAGGCAGACAGAGATAGACAGATAGAGACAGACAGAGACAGACAGAAAGAGACAGACAAGAGACAGACAGATACAGACAGACAGACAGAGACAGACAGAGACAGACAGAGACATACAGATACTGACAGAGACAGACAGATACAGACAGAGATATACAGAGACAGACAGATACAGACAGAAAGATACAGACAGAGACAGATACAGACAGATACAGACAGAGACAGACAGAGACAGACAGAGACACGAAAGAGAGACCGACAGAGACAGACAGATAGATACAGAGACAGACAGAGACAGACAGAGACAGACAGAGACAGAGAGCAGACAGAGACAGAAAGAGACCGACAGATACTGACAGAGACAGACAGATACAGACAGAAGATATACAGAGACAGACAGATACAGACAGAAAGATACAGACAGAGACAGATACAGGACAGATACAGACAGATACAGACAGAGAGACAGACAGAGAGACAGACAGAGACAGAAAGAGACCGACAGAGACAGACAGATAGATACAGAGACAGACAGAGACAGAAGAGACAGAACAGAAAGATACAGACAGAGACAGACAGATACAGCCCAGAGGACAGACAGCAGACGACAGAGACAGACAGAGACAGAAACAGAGGACGAAAGAGACAGAGAGAGCAGAAAGAGAAGACCGGCGAGACAGAGCAGATACGACAGAGAACCAGAGACACATCAGAGACAGAGCAGAGAAAGGAAGACAGAAGATACAGACGAACAGAACAGATATCAGTACAAGAAGACAGACAGAGACAGAAGACAGAGAACAGACAATCAACCGACCAGATCAGCGGAACAGACGCGACAGAAAAAAATAGAAGAACCAGAATATCGCAATGCGACAACAGAGACAAGACACAGAGACAGACAGAATACAGAACCAGAGAACAAGACAGAGACAGACAACGCAGAATCAGAATACAGACAGAGACCAGACAGAGACAGAAGAGACAGACAGATACAGAAGAGACAGATCAGAGACAGACAGGGGACCAGAATTAGACAGATACAGACCAGAGAACAGACAGAGGACAGACAGAGCAGACAGACAGAGACGAACAGAGACAGAAGAGACAGACCAGATACAGACAGAGACAGACAGATAACCGACGAGACGACAAGAGACAAGACAGAGACAGACAGAATCAGCAAGACAACGACAGATACAGACAGATACATAAACAGACAGAGACAGACAGAGACAGACCAGAACAGACAGATACAGAAAAGAGAACAGACAGAGACAGACAGATACAGACAGAGAATCAGACAGATACAGCATGAGCGCGCCTATGGGAAATCATATGTCCCAAAACAGGTTTTTAGACATTATCTAATAGGCTTAGTTGCCTCCAGGCACCTCATTTCCCCTCTTACCCTCCTTGTTTAATGTTCCCTTCCTACTTGTTGTTTAATTCTGTCTTTTGGGTGGGTTGGAGGCAGAGGTTTGGAAGCTTAATTGGAGGGGATTCAAAGTGTGCCAATGCTCCTGGATTGTAATCAATGACCCCGCTGTGGTGGGTGGGTGGGTGTCGTGCAGTTGGTGGGGGACGGCGTGATTGTCTCTGGATGTCTTCGGCATCAGTGACCCGGCTAAAGTGGAGGATGTGGGAAAAGGTTATTGCATCCTCTGTGGATGTGGCAAGGAGATGATCCATGCCAGTGTGTGTTGTGAGAGAGAGGAGAGGTTGGCATATTACCCTGTCTCAGTTTATAACTTTCCACAAAGAGCCAGCTGTGGCTATAGCGCCTGCAGAGCAGAGAGACTGTGGCTATAGAGCCTGCAGAGGCAGAGAAGACTGTGTGCTATAGAGCCTGCAACGAGGCAGAGAGACTGGGCTATAGAGCCTGCAGAGCAGAGAGGACTGTGGCTAGAGAGCCGCAGAGCAGAGAGACTGTGCTTAGAGCCTGCAGAGCAAGAGGACTGTGGTGCCATATTCTAAGAAGCCGGCATTCCATGAGAGCCCCTCAACAACATTTATTTTCTAAAGTTTTATCAATGCAGAAAACAGCTATGGACTCACACTCACCCTTCTCATTCACCCTCACCAAAATCCTCCCTCCCCAATTCTCCTCTCTCCTCACTCTAGGGGTGATGTTGGGATCCACGCGTCCTTGCGACTTCGCACATATTCAAATGAGCCTTTGATGAGATTCAATTAAACTCAAATTAACATATCAATTAACTCATATTTTCTTCATCCTCTGGAGTAAGGGATGAGGGAGGTAGTGCTGGGGTGGTGTGACTGCTAATCGGCAGCCACTACTGTTTGAAATGCAACCTGCTTGTAATACAGATGAGACTTAGGAAGTGAGGTAGTGTGTTAGTGTAAAGAGGCAGTGTTTAAGCTGTACAGAGGAGTGTGTTAGCTGTAACAGTTAGGCAGTGTGTTAGCTGTAAACAGAGGCAGTGTGTTAGCTGTACAGAGGCAGTTGTGTAGTGTACAAGAAGGCAGTGTGTGTTAGCTGTAAACAAGAGGCAGTGGTGTTAGCTGTACATGAGGGCAGTGTGTTAGCTGTACAGAGAGAGACAGGGCTGTGTAAGCAGTGTGTACAAAAGAGGCAGTGTGTTCGTCTGTGTTAGCAGAGGCAGTAGTGTTAGCTGTAGTAGAGCAGTGTTAGCTGTAACAGAGAAGCAGTGTGTTAGCTTACAGAGGCAGTGTGTTAGCTGTACAGAGGCAGTGTGTTAGCTTGTACAGGAGGCGTGTGTTAGCTGTACAGAGGCAGTGTGTTACGCTGTGACAGAGGCACGTGTGTTAGCTGTAACGAGGCAGTGTGTAGCTGAAGGGATTGTATAGTACAGAGGGCAGTGTGTTAGCGTGTACTATCAGAGGGAGTTGGTGTTAGGCTGTAAC
>NC_036839.1:32388584-32394370 GCF_002910315.2 Salvelinus sp. IW2-2015
AGTGACCCGGCTAAAGTGGAGGATGTGGGAAAAGAGTTATTGCAATCCTCTGTGGATGTGGCAAGAGATGATGCCAGTGCCGGTGTGTGTGAGAGAGAGAGAGGTTGGCATATTTTACCCTGTCTCAGTTTTATAACTTCCACAAAAGAGCCAGCTGTGGCTATAGCGCCTGCAGAGCAGAGAGACTGTGGCTATAGAGCCTGCAGGCAGAGAGACTGTGTGGCTATAGAGCCTCAGAGCAGAGAAAGGGACTGGAGCTATAGAGCCTGCAGAGCAGAGACTGTGGCTATAGAGCCTGCAGAGCAGAGAGACTGTGCTATATGAGCCTGCAGAGCAAGAGGACTGGTTGCCATATTCTAAGAGCAGGCATTCCATGAGCCTCAACAACATTTATTTTCTAACAGTTTATCAATGCAGAAAACAGCTATGGACTCACACTCACCCTCTCATTCACCCTCAAACCAAAATCCCCCCTCCCCACCACTCCCTCTCTCCTCACCTAGGGGTGATGTTGGGAATCAGCGGTCCTGCGACTCGCCACATATTCAAATGAGCTTTGATGAGATTCAATTAACTCAAATTAACATATCAATTAACTCATATTTTCTTCATCCTCTGGAGTAAGGGATGAGGGAGGTAGTGCTGGTTGGTGTGACTGCTAATGGCAGCCACTACTGTTGAAATGCAACCTGCTTGTAATACAGATGAGACTTAGGAAGTGAGGTGTGTGTTAGCTGTACAGAGGCATGTGTTAGCTGTACAGAGGCAGGTGTGTTAGCTGTACAGAGAGTGTGCTGTAGCATGTGTAGCTGTAGCAGAGGCAGTGTGTTAGCTGTACAGAGGCAGTGTGTTAGCTGTACAGAGCAGTGTTTAGCTGTCAATGAGTAGCGAGTAGACGCAGTGTGTTAGCTGTAGAGGACAGTGTGTTAGCTTGTACAGAGACAGTGTTAAGCTGTACAGAGACAGTGTTGTTAGCGTAGCAGACAGTGGTGTTAGCTGTACAGAGGCAGTGTGCGTGTGTGCTGTACAGAGCAGTGTGTAGCTGTACAGAAGGCAGTGTGTTAGCTGTACAGAGGCGAGAGAGTGTGTTAGCTATACAGAGGCAGTGTGTTAGCTGTACAGAGGCAGTGTGTTAGCTGTACAGACGGCAGTGGTAGCTCAGAGGCCAGTGTGTAGCTGTCAGAGGCAGGTGTGCTGTTACAAGGCAGGTTGCTGACAGAGGCAGGTGTTAGCGTCAAAGTAGCTGTCAAGCGTGTGTTAGCGGTACAGAGGCAGTGTAGCTGTACAGAGGCAGATGGGTTTGTTGTGTAACGTGCAGGTAATGGCACTGGAGAGTCCCTCAACAGCTCTATTCATCCCTTACCGCTTCTAAGAGCCTCTTCAGATGCACCGCAGCACAGTGTGGTGGTTGTGGTGGTGGGTGTGTGTGTGTGTGTTTGTGTTGTGGTGTGTGGTGGGTGTGTGTGTGGTGTGTGTGTGTGTGTGTTGTGTGTGTGTTGTGTGTGTGTGTGGTGTGTGTGTGTGTGTGTGGTGTGTGTGTGTGTGTGTGTGTGTGTGTGTGTGGTGTGTGTGTGTGTGTAACCCTGGCACTCCACAGCCTAATTAAGTGATTCTGATCCAAAGCTGTGTTGAATAACAAAAGACCCTGATGAGGGAGGGGTATGAGAGGAGGAGAGGAAGAGAGGAAGAGAGGAAGAGGGTTTGGGTCTACAGTAGCAGCATTGTAGCAGCAGGAAACACATGTTTGGTAGAGTAAACAGTCCCCAGTGTTCAGTACACATTACCATGCTAATATAGCTGACACACAACAGGGACCCTAGCTGTGGGAGGGGGGGGGGGGGGGCTCTGTCTGTATTTGTCTGTATCTGTCTGTATCTGTCTGTATCTGTTTGTATTTGTCTGTATCCGTCTAAATGTGTCTGTATGTGTCTGTATCCGTCTGTATTTGTCTGTGTCTGTCTGTATTTGTCTGTATCTGTCTGTATTTGTCTGTATTTGTCTGTATCCATCCGTATTTGTCGGTATTTGTCTGTATCCGTCTGTATCCGTCTGTATTTGTCTGTATTTGTCTGTATCTGTCTGTATTTGTCTGTATCTGTCTGTATTTGTCTGTATYTGTCTGTATCTGTCTGTATCTGTCTGTATTTGTCTGTATCTGTCTCTATTTGTCTGTATCCGTCTGTCTCCATCTTTTTCATCTCCCTATTTCTTTGTCTCAGCCTCTTTCTTTGTTTATCTCACGGACCCACCACAGTTTCAGGTCTGATAAATCTATGTGTTGGACAGACGAGGCAGAGGGGGGATGTAGGACGAGGGACAGAGAATCCCCCCAACACATACAAACACCAGCCATAAACCCCATTCCATCCTATTCTCCTCTTCTCAAGGCTATTGTAGAGAGGTGAATGCCCGTCTCTGGGATGCGGTGGTGAATCCCTCTGAGAGGGGTAGATACAGATCCTGGGCCCGCGTGATTTAGTGCCAGCCTGTCTTTGCGTTCCTGTGTGGGAACATTGGCCATTGGTGGCCATATGGCCGTTTCCATGACTATACAGGGACATAAAGATTGAAGCGACAGATTTCTGATGTGCCTTAGGGACCTAGGGATTCACACAGGAAGATCAGCCAACGGCCAATAGTCCACTGTTCTCTGTATCTCCCTCAGGACAGAAAGAGAGCGAGAGAGAGAAAGAAAGAAGCAATGGGACAGGTAGAGAGAGAGGAGAAATGGGACAGGCAGAAAGAGCGGAGAATTGGGACAGGCAGAGAGAGAGAGGAGAAATGGGACAGGAAGAGAGAGGAGAAATGGGACAGGAAGAGAGAGAGGAAAAATGGGACAGGCAGAGAGAGAGGAGAAATGGGAAAGGTAGAGAGGAGAAATGTGACAGGTAGAGAGAGGGGAGAAATGGGACAGGCAGAGAGAGAGGAGAGGATATAATGGCAGCCGAGAGAGTGGAGAAAAGGGACAGGCAGAGAGAGGAGAAATGGGACAGCTAGAGAGAGAGGAGAAATGGGACAGGCAGAGAGAGAAGAGAGAGAGAGAGAGAGAGAGAGAAGAGAGAGAGAGAGAGAGAGAGAGAGAGAGAGAGAGAGAGAGAGAGAGAGAGGAGAGAGAGAGAGAGAAGAGTAGAAATGGGACAGGCAGAGAGAGTGGAGAAAAAGAACAGGCAGAGAGAGAGGAAAAAAAGGGACAGGCAGAGAGAGGAGAAATGGGACAGACAGAGAGAGAAGAAATGGGACAGGCAGAGAGAGAAGAAAAATGGGACAGGGAGGCAGAAAGAAGAAATTGGACAGGCAGAGAGAGAGGAGAAATGGGTAAGGCAGAGAGAGGAGAAATGTGACAGGCAGAGAGAGAGGAGAAATGGGACAGGCAGAGAGAGCGGAGAAATGGGACAGGCAGAGAGAGATAGTAGTTATTTGGACTTATTATGCATCATTCAACGTACAGTAGAGTTGGGCATGTATGTGGTATATTTGTGCAGGCATGTGTGCAGCCCCAACGGAGGGATAGTGTTGATGACCAGCACCAGTGAGAGGAAGGGAAATGTCCTCTTTAAGACTGGGCAGAAATAGGTCAGCTAGAACAACAGCCTCAGCTAGGACGCATGCACGCACACACACACACACACACACACACACACACAAAGAGGATGGCCCATTTCCACACCCCTGTCCTTAGTCTTTATAAAACAGTCAAACCATCTAAACACTACAGGCACTGTTCTGAGTTTGACTACTGGGCAACTCCACGCTAACAGAGTGACGCTGAGGCTCTAAGACTAATTTTCTCACTTCAAAATGGGAGCAGAAAACATTGATTATAAAGTTTAACAAACCATACACATATATGCTGAAAATGATGATAACAGAATTACATCATGGGTTATTAATCTGTACTATGTAGAAATGCAGAATTATTCATATCATTCTCTTCATGGTGATGTGTCCTGAATAGGTAGGTACACAAAGGTCAACACATGTACTATCCTCCTTTGCATACTTGGGTTTTATTCTACACACTGGCTATTATCCCAGTGAGCTCCGCCCCCAAACAACACCAAATTTGGTTGGTCCAGAGGGGACCAAAWCTGTACCAATCATAGACGTCTATGTTTCACAAGTTTGAACAGCACAGTAGAGAAAAACGGAGAAAAGCAGAGCAGGGCAGAGTAGAGTAGGAGTAGAGTAGAGCATCAGAGCAGAGTAGAGTAGAGCATCAGAGCAGAAATAGAGTAGCGCATCAGTAGCAGAGTAGAGTAGAGCGATTCAGAGCAGAGGTAGGAGTAGAGCTCAGAGAGAATAGAGGTAGAGCATCAGAGCGAAGGTAAGAGCAGAGCATCAGAGCAGAGTAGAGCAGAGCATCAGAGCAGGTTAAGTAGAGCATCAGCATTCCAGAGTAGAGTAGAGCATCAGAGCAGAATTAGAGTAGTAGAGCATCAGAAGCAGAGTAGAGTAGAGCAGCAGAGCAGAGGTAGAGTAGAGCATCAAGCAGAATAGAGTAGAGCATCAGAGCAGAATAGAGTAGAGCAGCAGAGCAGAATAGAGTTAGAGCATCAGCAGAGTTCAGAGTAGAACCATCAGAGGCAGAGTTAGAAGTAAGAGCATCCAGAACAGAATAGAGTAGAGCATCAGAGCAGAAGTAGAGTAGAGCATCATGAGCAGAGCATAGAGTAGAAGCATTCAGATGCAGGAGTAGAGTAGAGCACCAGAGCAGAATAGAGTAGAGTATCAAGCAGAGTAGAGTAGACATCAGAGCAGAGTAGAGTGAGCATCCGAGCCAGAGTTAGAGTAAAGAAGCATCAAGCAGAATAGAGTAGGCATCAGGAGGCAGAATAGAGTAGAGCATCAGAGCAGAGTAGAGTAGAGATCAGAGCACGAATAGAGTAGAGCATCAGAAGCAGAATAGAGTAGAGCATCAGAGCAGAGTAGAGCATCAGAGCAGATAGAGTAAGAGCATCAGAGCAGAATAGAGATAGAGCATCAGAACAGAGTAGAGTAGAGCATCAGAGCAGAGTAGATAGAGCATCAGAGCAGAGTAGAGTAGAAGCATCAGAGCAGAATAGAGTAGAGCATCAGAGCAGAGTTAGGAGTAGAGCATCAGACAGAGTAGAGTTAGAGCATCAGAGCAGAATAGTAGAGCATCAGAGCAGATAGAGTAGAGCATCAAGCAGAGTAGAGTAGAGCATCAGAGCGCAGAATAGAGTAGAGCATCAGAAGCAGAAATAGAGTAGAGCCATCAGAGCGAATAGAGATAAGAGCATCAGAGCAGAGTAGAGTAGAGCATCAGAGCAGAGTAGGTAGGAGCATCAGAGTCAGAAGTAGAGTGAGCATCAGAGCAATAGAGTGGAGCATCAGGAGGCAGAGTAGAAGCTAGAGCATCAGAGCCAGTAGTAGAGAGTAGAGCATCAGAGCAGAATAGAAGTAGAGCATCCAGAGCAGAAAGTAGAGCATTTCAGGAGCAGAAGTTAGTGAGTAGGAATGAGCATCAGAGCAGAATTAGAGTAGGAGCACAGAAGCCAGAGTATGTAGTAGAGCCGTCAGAGCGAATGGTGAGAGCGAAAGCGACCGAGTTAGGAGCATCAGAAGCAGAGTAGAATAAGAGCAACTCAGAGCAGAGCAGAGCATAAAGAGCAGAAGATGTAAGAGCATAAGAGCAGAGTAGAGTAGAGCATCAGAGCAGAGTTGACGAGTTAGGGGGCATAAGAGCAGAAGTTAGAGTACAGCATCAGAGCAGAAGCTGAGGCAGAACAGAGCATCAGAGCAGAGTAGAGTGGAGCATCCGATAG
>NC_036839.1:32404413-32407748 GCF_002910315.2 Salvelinus sp. IW2-2015
GAGTAGAGCCCAAACATCATCAGACGTAGAGCAGAGTACAGAGAGCATTATGGTAGAGCAAGACGCATCAGAGCAGAATAGAGTAGAGCATCAGAAGCAGAGTAGCAGCAGAACAGAACAATGAGTAGGTAGAGCATTCAAGAGCAGAGTAGAGTAGAGCATCAGAGTTAGAGTTAGAGCAAAACAGAGCATCAGAGCAGAGTAGAGCAAGAGTAGAGCAGAGCACAGCATCAGAGGTAGAGATTACAGTAGACAGAGTAGAGCAGCAGAGAGGCATCAGCATAGAGTACAGTAGAACAGAGTAGAGCAGAGATCACAGAGCCAGAGTAGTAGAGCACATGGCAAAGTGGAGCAGAGCAGAGGCATCAGAGCAGAGTAGAGTAGAGACATCAGCGCAGAAGTAGAGCACATTTTTTTTTTTTCAATCAGAGTAGAAGCAGAGTACAGCAGAGCATTATGTTAGAGCAGGAGCATCAGAGCAGAATAGAGTAGAGCATCAGAGCAGACGTAAGGCAGAACAGAACAGAGTGAGCAGAGCATCAGAGCAGAGTAGAGCATCAGAGGGTGAGAGTAGAGTAGAGCATCGGAGTAGAGTAGAGCAGAACACGAAGCATCAGGGCAAGTAGAGAGGAGAGTGGACATCATAAAAGAACAAGTAGAGCATAGTAGAGCAGAGTAGAGCAGAGCATCAGAGCAGGTAGAGTAGAGCATCAAGCAGAGTCGAGTATCGAGTAGAGCAGCATAGTAGAGCAAGGCATACAGAGCAGAGTAGAGTAAGAGCTCAGATCAGAGTAGAGTAAAGCATCAGAGTAGAGTTAGAGTAGAGCATCAAGAGAGTTCAGAGTAGAGCTAGAGCAAATCAGAGGGCACGAGAATAGACAGTAGAGCATCACAGAGCAGATTAGAGTAGAGCATCAGAGCAGAGTAGATTATGAGCATCCACGGCCAGAATAGAGTAGAGCATCAGAGCAAGAAAGAGTAGACAGTCAGAGCGAGGTTAGCACTCAGAGCAGAGTAGAGCAGCAGCATCAGAAGTAGAGCAGAGTACAGCAGGGCATTTAGGAGCAGAGTAGAGTAGAGACACAGAACATTCAGAGCAGAGTTAGAGCATCAGAGCAGAGTAGAGTCAGAAATACGCAGATCATTAAGAAGTAGAGCAAGTAGAGTAAACAAAAACATCAGATCAGAGCAGAGTGAGTAGAGTTACATTAAGTTAGTAATGTAAAGTAAGGTTCAGTACAGTAAAGAAAAGTAGAACGTACAGTAAAGTTTAGTGAAGTAAAGTAAAGAAAAGTTAGAGTATAGCGTATAGGTAGAGCACACGTAGTTAGTAAGATAAAGTAAAGAAAAGTAGAGTATAGTAAAGTAAAGTGAAGTAAAGTAAAGAAAGTAAGAGTACAGTAAAGGTAAGTAAAGCAAGGTAGAGTAACAGTAAGTAAAGTAAAGACAAGTAGAGTACAGTAAAGTAAAGTGAAAGTAAAGTAAAGACCAAGTAGAGTACAGTAAAGTAAAGTGAAGTAAAGTAAAGACAAGTAGAGTACAGTAAAGTAAAGAGAAGTAAAGTAAAGAAAAGTAGAGTATGGTATAGTATAGTAGAGCACAGTAAAGTAAAAGTAGAGTAGAATTTAGTTCAGTACAGTACAGTACAGTACAGTACAGTACAGTACAGTACAGTACAGTACAGTACAGTACAGTAGAATAGAGTAGGGGAGAGTGGGGTAAGTTGAGCCACCCTTATTTCTAGGAAACCATACACAACATGTACCATTTGACCAAATGTTTAGGAAGAGGTCATCATTTCATGGAGTCTGTGAAGGAAGAAACCACATGGAAAAAGTGGTAAGCAAGTTAGGTCCAGATGTATGATGCTTGTATCTAAACCAAAGTAGATACTTTTAAGTGCTATACATCAGTTGGGGTCTCTAAGCTACAATATGAGGTGCTAAACCTATAGCATGAAAGTGAATCCTTGTAGCTGTGTGGGCTAATAGCCAAAATGTTTGCCTTGGAAAGGCAAGTTGAGCCAATGATCATGGGGCAAGTTGAGCCAATTTAAAAGTGTTCTTCCCAGGTGTACTGCAAGGTATTATTGCTGGAATGGGAGGTAACAACAGGGCCGGGCCTATGTTAAAACTCTATTAAAAAAAAGTGTTTTTTGCTAAAAATGATTAAAAGACAAAAAAGTGATTGTGATTGTGTTAAATTGTGTTTGGGAAATAATGGCAGATATGGTTTTTAAAAGGTATTGGTAATATTTCAATCAGTACAGACATTTGTGGGCGGCTTAATTTACTCTGTCCCGTGGCACAACTTACCCCATACCTGGGATAGGTTGTGCCAAGAGACCGCTTTTGTTGGACAAGCTATGTTTTCAAAATTGTAATGTTTACATTAATYCTGATTATTCCTAAGGATACTGAAATACATGTAAAGCTGAGTGATATGGCCTAAAAATCATCTCTATTTTTCTAACTTATGGTCGATTCACAATATATACTGTCTCTCGATCTTTTTAAAGTTTTCTCTAAATAAGCTTTGTTGTACAATTAAAGTTAAAATCCACTGCATTTCAAACAGTTCGCAATAATCTAATGAAGTCAGGGCTTGGGAAGTTATACCTAGGCTAATTATAAACCTTCCACAATCATAACACCCACTCATTTACTTATTTGATCAGAATAGTTTGACCTGCTTTGTGGCAATAACCACTGATCTGGCTTTCAAATCTGTCTATGAAAATGCCCTTTTTGTTACATATTTAACCTAGTTTTTAACCTGACTTGCCTAGTTAAATAAAGGTTAATTAAAATAATAATACAAAATATAAAAACAGAACCATGCATAATGCACATTCACTTCTGGCAGGCATTAAACTATAGAAAATGAACCCAGATCTCAAACAATCTCTCAAGCACAAGCCCGCATGCTAGTGAGTAGCCATCTAATCTTTATATTTCAAGTTTAGCCAACTTGGATCTATTTGCTAGCTAACAGGGTTATGAACACACCCTTCTGTTCATCTTCAACTGTAAGCATGTCCACTTTGTTCAGATGTTGAAATCTAGTGGCCTGCCTTATTTCTCAGAATGASAATGAGTGACAATTCTTTATATGATTGTGTTTTATGCTTATTGCACATTTGTAAAACACAGACTAGACAGCTAGTATAACAGTCTTCGGCTAAAATGCTGCTAGCAGTACTTGGTACCACAATGCCACGMGCGACAACCTTAGCATTCCTTTTCCAGAGTCAATGTTCATTGATACTCTCGTTTTAGTACTGTCTGCTCTGCGCTCAATCTGAATCAATGTTCATTGATACTCTCGTTTTAGTA
>NC_036839.1:32411157-32421576 GCF_002910315.2 Salvelinus sp. IW2-2015
TGCTCGACTGTGCTACATACTCTACTGTACTGTGCTGTGATCTACTGCTACTCTTTCTGTGCTCACGTTACTCTGTACTGGACTTTCTGTGCTCTACTGTGCTATACTGTGCTCTACCTACTGTTGCTGTGATTTACTGTACTGTACTGTGCTGTGATGTACTGTACTCTACTGTATTGTACTGTACTGTACTTGTACTGTACTATACTGTACTGTACTGTACTGTGCTGTGCTCTACTGTACTCTACTGTACTCTTCTGTACTGTACTGTACTCTACTGTACTCTACTCTATTGTGCTGTACTCTACTGTACTCTACTGTGTTCTACTTGTACTCTACTGTGCCTTACTGTACTCTTCTGTGCTCTACTGTGCTCTACTCTACTGTACTGTGCTGTGATCTACTGTACTCTACTGTGCTCTACTGTACTCTACTGTACTCTTCTGTGCTCTACTGTGCTATACTGGTGCTCTACCCTACTGTGGCTGTATTTACTGTACTGTACTGTGCTGTGATGTACTGTACTCTACTGTATTGTACTGTACTGTACTGTACTATACTGACTGTACTGTACTGTACTGTACTGTACTGTGATCTACTGCAACTGTGGTTTGTGACTACTATGATTTCCCGTTGTGGCCAATTCAATTGCTGTCATTCTGTTACGGATTGTTTTGTCACCGATTTGGTAACCTCTGTTATCTTTTCTGTCTCTGTGACCAGAAATCAAAGCCTTTGCAAATTCCTAATTTTTAAGGATGAAAATTGTTGGGAAAAATGAATGCCTTCCCGGAAAATATAACTCTTAGCTTTCATTTGACACCCAATTTTATATGCTCCTATAAACTTCACGTTTGTGCTCATAGGTCCTATCCCTCTAATGCTGTAGTGCCAGTCCCACACATAGTGAATGTAATAATAGTCATCCTTATGGAAGGTGACAGTAAATTACATGTTAAGGTTTTATTTACAAAGCTGAGGCTCAGTGTAGTGACGCGTGGTTTACTACATCACCAGGGGGAGAACGGGAACACAGCACTGGGGAGGGGAACGTTCCCTTTCTCCCCTGGTGACGTTAGTAAACCACACGTCACTACACTGAGGCCTCAGCTTTGTAAATAAAACCTTAACATGTCACACACGCACGCACACACACCCGCACGCACGCAGCACGCACACACACACACGCACGCACACACACCACACACGCACGCACGCACGCCACGCACGCACGACGCACGCAGGCACGCACACACCACACACACCGAGAGCGAGCGACGAGCGCAGACAGCACACACACACACACACACACACACACACACACACACACACACACACACACACACACACACACACACACACTTACTCAAGCCCTCAACACATTCCATACTCCTCCACTGCCATATGCTGTGTCCCTACGGCCAAACCTGAAGTCTACAGCAACATGGCGGATTGTAAAACAGGGTCTCCTCTGACACAGGCAGGGGCTGGGGGTTGAGGGTCAGGGGTTATGGGTCGGAGGCAGTAGCAGAACGGTAACAGGAGGTGTGTGTGTGTGTGTGTGTGTGTGTGTGAGATTCTTAAGGCAGGTGTCACAGCAGTGGTCCAGGCATAACCTCCTAAATCACTCCTCTTCTGACACACACACTACGGGGCGTCGCTCCATGTGTTACTGCTGGGCCCTATTCATCCCCTCTCAGTGTGTGTGTGTGCGCGTGTGTGCGCGCGTGTGTGTGCGTGTGTGTGGGTGTGTGTGCGTGTGTGTGCGTTCTGTCAGGGAGACAGAGCAGCGCAGGTGAAGTACTGACACTACAGATAGCCCAGACATCGTGGCACGGTCAGTAAACACATCAAGCCTCTCACCTTACCCGCTCCTCACCCCTTCCCCTCACCCTGTCCTCACCCATTCCCCTCACCCCATCCTCACCCATTCCCCTCACCCCATCCTCACCCCATCCTCACCCCTTCCCCTCACACGATGCTCACCCCTTCCCCTCACCCAATGCTCACCCCCACTGCTTTCCGGCCCATCTTCACACACATCTATGCAACACGGATGCACACAATATAAACTCACTCACGGCATCTGCTCTTGCAGTGACTCAGTCTTTGTGCTCGTTTGTTTGTTTGTTTATTTGTTTATTTAAAGTGATTTAAGTTTGCGATCCACCTTAATCAACCAAGTTTTTAGTGGTATGACATCTGATGGCTAATAATGAGGCAAATAGCAGTGCTTTTGCTGTTAGTTTTAAACAGTTTTTTTGTAAAATGCACCAAACAAGCCATCGACCTAAACCCTGAATGGATATGGCGAGACTACGAGACGCAGATATCACACACAAAAGATGTCCTGCTTAACCTCCGACCCTTTGCTGCAAGCTTACACTACAATGGAATACCACAATCACCATGTTCCCAAGAGAAGGCTTCCTTACTGCAAGCATGACGAGCTACGGGCTTGTACCCAATACCTTTCTGAGTACTGACAATCCTGCCTGATCTGTCCATCTGAGACCTGGCTTACGGAACAGGACCCCGACTCTGTTGTGGAGCTAAAATGGACAGAAACATCAACTCTGGTAAGAGAAATGCTGCAATCCAGCCCATATCACAACGTCATACCTGCCACGGGAAATAAATCAAGTCCGACAATATATTGTTGACATAGCCCTCTCCGCTGACACCCAAACAGCTTTTCCAGGCTGAGACGGAGTCACCTGAAGCAGTAAAGCTGATCATGGGAGACTTTAACATGTGCAGTCTATCTGAACATTTACCATCATACAGTACCAGCATATGTCATATGTCCTACCCGAAATTAAGCCTGTTGGACCTCTGTTATGGTAATCATCCCAGGTGAAGCCAGTCTGGACCTCTGTTAGGTAACATCCCAGGTGAAGCCGTCTGGACCTCTGTTATGGTAACATCCCAGGTGAAGCCAGTCTGGACCTCTGTTATGGTAACATCCCAGGTGAAGCCTGATTGGACCTCTGTTTATGGTAACATCCCAGGTGAAGCCAGTTGGACCCCTGTTATGGTGACATCCCAGGTGAAGCCCGTCTGGACCTCTGTTATGGTAACATCCCAGGTGTGAGCCAGTCTGGACCTTTGTTATGGTAACATCCCAGGTGAAGCCTGTCTGGACCTCTGTTATGGTAACATCCCAGGTGAAGCCAGTCTGGACCTCTGTTATGGTAACATCCCAGGTGAAGCCAGTTGGCCCTGTTATGGTAACATCCCAGGTGAAGCCTATTGACCTCTGTTATGGTAAAATCCCAGGTGAGCCTGTCTGGACCTCTGTCATGGTAACATCCCAGGTGAAGCCAGTTGGACATTGTTAGGTAACATCCCAGGTGAAGCCTGTCTTGACCTCTGTTATGGTAACATCTCAGGTGAAGCCTGTCTGGACCTCTGTTATGGTAACATCCCAGGTGAAGCCTGTCTGGACCTCTGTCATGGTAACATCCCAGGTGAAGCCAGTCTGGACCTCTGTTATGGTAACATCCCAGGTGAAGCCAGTCTGGACCTCTGTTGTGGTAACATCCCAGGTGAAGCCAGTCTGACCTCTGTTATGGTAACATCCCAGGTGAAGCCAGTTGGACCCCTGTTATGGTAACATCCCAGGTGAAGCCTATTGACCTCTGTTATGGTAACATCCCAGGTGAAGCCTGTCTGGACCTCTGTCATGGTAACATCCCAGGTGAAGCCAGTTCGACATCTGTTATGGTAACATCCCAGGTGAAGCCTGTCTTGACCTCTTTTATGTGAACATTCAGGTGAAGCCTGTCTGGACCTCTGTTATGGTAATCATCCCAGGTGAAGCCTATTGGACCTCTGTTATGGTAACATCCCAGGTGAAGCCGTCTGGACCTCTGTTATGTAACATCCCAGGGAAGCCTGATGGACCTCTGTTATGGTAACATCCCAGGTTGAAGCCAGTCTGGACCTCTGTATGTAACATCCCAGGTGAAGCCTGTTGGACCTCTGTGTGTAACATCCCAGGTGAAGCCTGTCTGGACCTCTGTTTAGGTAACATCCCAGGTGAAGCCGTCTGGACCTTTGTTATGTAACATCCCAGGTGAAGCCTGTCTGGACCTCTGTTTAGGTAACATCCCAGGTGAAGCCTTCTGACCCTTAGGTAACATCCCAGGTGAAGCCTGTCTGGACCTTCTGTTATGGTAACATCCCAGTGAAGCCTGTTGGACCTCTGCTATGTAACATCCCAGGTGAAGCCTGTCGGACCTCTGTTTAGGTAACATCCCAGGTGAAGCTTGTTGGACCTCTGCTATGGTAACATCCCAGGTGAAGCCTGTCTGGACCTCTGATATGGTAACATCCTAGGTGAGCTGTTGGACTCGTTGTGTAACATCCAGGTGAAGCCTGTCTGGACCTCTGTTAGTAACATCCCAGGTGAAGCCAGTCTTGGCCTCTGTTATGGTAACATCCCAGGTGAAGCCTGTCTGGACCTCTGTTTAGGTAACATCCCAGGTGAAGCCTGTCTGGACCTCTGCTATGGTAACATCCCAGGTGAAGCCTGTCGACCTCTGTATGGTAACATCCCAGGTGAAGCCTGTGGACCTCTGCTATGGTAACATCCCAGGTGAAGCCTGTCTGGACCTTCTGTTTAGGTAACATCCCAGGTGAAGCCTATCTGGACCTCTGCTATGGTAACATCCCAGGTGAAGCCTGCTGGACCTCTGTTAGGGAACATCCCAGGTGAAGCCTGTTGGACCTCTGTTATGGTAACATCCCAGGTGAAGCCTGTCTTGACCTCTGTTATGGTAACATCCCAGGTGAAGCCAGTCTGGACCTCTGTTATGGTAACACCCAGTGAAGCCTGTTGGACCTCTGTTTAGTAACATCCCAGGTGAAACCAGTCTGGACCTCTGTATTGGTGACATCCCAGGTGAAGCCAGTCTGGCCCTCTGTTTAGGTAACATCCCAGGTGAAGCCAGTCTGGACCTCTGTTATAGGTAAACATCCCAGTGAAGCCTGTCTGGACCTCTGTTATGGTAACATCCCAGGTGAAGCCTGTCTGGACCTCTTGTTATGGTAACATCCCAGGTGAAGCCTGTCTAGACCTCTGGTATGGTAACATCCCAGTGAAGCCTGTCTGGACCTCTGTTTAGGTAACATCCCAGGTGAAGCCTGTCTGGACCTCTGGTATGGTAACATCCCAGTGAAGCCAGGGTCGGACCTCTGTTATGGTAACATCCCAGGTGAAGCCAGTCTGGACCTCTGTTATGGTAACATCCCAGGTAAAGCCTGTTAGACCTCTGTTTAGGTAACATCCCAGGTGAAGCCTGTCTGGACCTCTGTTATTGTAACATCCCAGGTGAAGCCTGTCTGGACCTCTGTTGTGGTAACATCCCAGGTGAAGCCTGTCTGGACCTTTGTTATGGTAACATCCCAGGTGAAGCCTGTCTGGACCTCTGATATGGTAACATCCCAGGTGAAGCCTGTCTGGACCTCTGTTTAGGTAACATCCCAGGTGAAGCCAGTCTGGACCTCTGTTATGGTATCATCCCAGGTGAAGCCTGTCTGGACCTCTGATATGGTAATATCCCAAGTGAAGCCTGTCTGGACCTCTGTTTAGGTAACATCCCAGGTGAAGCCTGTCTGGACCTCTGTTATGGTGACATCCCAGATGCTTATTTCTCCAGGGCACTAACCAATCTCTAGGGTTCAGATCATAACATTGTTCAGATCATAAACAGTCTACAAACAGCGACTGCAGCAAGAGAAGGCCAAAAAAAATGAACTCCTGAAGCTACTGAAGCTCTCCAGGACTTTTCCAGTCCACTGACTGATGGACAGCGCCAACGACTTGGAAGAGGCAGCGGATACTGGCTCTGAGTACAGAATATCATTTTCTGTGAGGATCTCGTTGTTCCCAAAAAGAAAGACGACATCTTCCCAATAATAAACCGTGGGTGACTCAGGAATTAAAAGAGCTCCTCAACCAGAAAAAGTGTTTAAATCAGGTGGCAGTAAAGAGGAAAGGATACATTTTCAGAGGAGACTCAAAAGCAAGATCA
The DNA here is from genome assembly GCF_002910315.2 of Salvelinus sp. IW2-2015. Lineage (NCBI taxonomy): Eukaryota > Metazoa > Chordata > Actinopteri > Salmoniformes > Salmonidae > Salvelinus > Salvelinus sp. IW2-2015. Next base: position 32,417,196 of record NC_036839.1, read on the forward strand.
AGCAGTGCAAGGCAGCTTAGAAAAGACAAATTAGAAAACGTTTTTTAGGGACAATGACAGCAGGAAAGCCTGGCAAGGGCTACAAACCATCTCAGGTTACAAACGAAAGAGACATTGCATGACCGTCGATAAGGACCTTGTCTTTCAAATGATTTGAACAGTTTCTATTGCAGGTTTGACGTGAACGTTTACATCACAGCAGAAAGTGACCTTGGACAGTATAGACAGCATACCAGCTATTGACCATGGACAGTATAGACAGCATACCAGCTATTGACCATGGACAGTATAGACAGCATACCAGCTATTGATATACAGATCTCTGTGAATGAGGCAAGCAACACTTTTAACGTGTCAACCCACCAAAATCATATGGTCCAGATGGCGTCAGCAACAAGGCAATCTGGACATGTAACAGACCAGCTCGCACTACGGTTCCAGAAGCTGCTCCAGCTGTCACTGGAAAGMGGGATAATTCCAGACTTATGGAAAAAGTTGCTGAATGTCCCAGTACCTAAAAACATCAGGCCAAAAGTAAAGAACGACGTAGCCCTGACATACAGTATGTATCTATGAAATGTTTCGCTTTTTCTCTCTCAAAATATCTTCTCACTGGTGTCTCATCCCAACTAGATCCAAACAAGTTCACCTACCGTGCCTCCATGGGCAGTGATGATGCGTTACTGGTCATGCTGAACAACATCTACGATGACTTAGAAAAGGCAAATAGCCAAGTGAAAATTGTATTCATTGACTTCAGTAGCGTGTACAATACCATCCAACTCCACCTACTGGTGGATAAGCTGGTGAATTTGGGTGTCAACTCTCTACTGATCAAGTGGATTAATAGTTTCCTTGTGAACCGTACCCAACAAGTGAAGTTTAACTCCGCCATCTCCACATCTAGAACGGTGAATATGGGAACCTCGCAAGGTTGCATACTTTCACCGATCCTGTACACCAGTGGAGGCTGCTGAGGGGAGGACGGCTCATAATAATGGCTGGAACGGAGCAAATGGAATGTCATTAAACAATGTGTTGATGTGTTCGATACCATTCCACTGATTCCGCTTCACGAGCCCGTGCTCCCCAATTAAGGTGCCACCAGCCTCCTGTGCTGTACACACTGTACACAAATGATTGTCACGCCTCTGACCCAGCCCACAAATTCTTTGAATATGCAGATGACACTGCTGTTATAGGGCTTCCTCCACCCAGACCAAACGTCTCTTGAAGGTTTTGACAGAGAAATGGTGCGCAGATAGCTTTCTTGAAATAAACGTTAAGAAAACAAAAGAGATGGAAGGAATAAAAATGCACTATCGTCTACTAAGATCAACAGGAATCAGTCCATAGAGTGACCACATAAATACCTGGGAATATAAATAGACAATACATTGAAATTCAATGACCGAGTCCTGGCAAAGGCAAAGAAACTGCAACAGACGAATGTTAATGTTGATCGTCATATCCTACAGATGTTTTACAAATCTGTCCTGCAGAGTGTTCTGTCTTTTGGTTTGATATGTGTGTTTGGAAACACAGGAGCACAAGACCAAGTCATGCTTTAGCGCTTGATCAAGACGGCGGTAAGGATAATTGTTACAGACCAAGGACGAGCCACCAGCCTGTGAACAAACCTCATCCTCCAAAAACTTGAAAGCATTTTACAGGACAGTACCCATCCCCTTCACTCAAAACTCTGTCATAACAGCAGCTGGACAAGGGGAAAGAGACTCCTTCAAAAGAACTTCAGAACAGATAGATATGGGCACTCCTTTATTCCGACGGCCATTAGGCTCTACCATGCATAGTCTATTGGTCCCTTGAGTGTACAGCATATTGCACTTTCACTGTAAATATGTGGGCTATCACACTTTCAAATACATTTTATTGTGTATTATTCTGTGTTTTTATGTTTTATGTCCGGTCTTTTTAAGCACATGACCGAATGAATTTCCCCCGGTGGGATAATTAAGTTGATATGAATCTGAAATTGTCAACTCACTCATAAATTGGAACACCCATATATTCACTCACTGTATACACAGACAGCCCCAGTACACTGTATACACAGACAGCCCCAGTACACTGTATACACAGACAGCCCCAGTACACTGTATACACAGACCACCCCAGTATACTGTATACACAGACAGCCCCAGTACACTGTATACACAGACAGCCCCAGTACACTGTATACACAGACAGCCCCAGTACACTGTATACACAGACAGCCCCAGTACACTGTATGTACACAGTGTTACATGAGGTACTTACTTTATTCTGATTACAAAAACACACAAACACAGTGTTTAATAAAAGGAAACCAACATAGTCTTAGATCAGAGAGATATGTGTGTGTGTGTGTATGCGTGTATGTGTGTGTGTTGTGTACAGTAGGTGGATGTTGATACAGCAGCCTGCCTGTCACCATATTGATGTTCAGAGAGATATGTCCCTGTCTCTCTACTCCTATCTGCCACTATAGCGACTAGCCCAGTGACAGCCACATTGACCTATCAGTGTTTCTAGCTGTCAGGGGAGGAGGGGACTGGGAGGGACCAACACGCCTCTCCAACCTCCTGGGCCGCGACAGTGATAGAGAGATAAAGCGATTGAGAGAGATAGAGAGAGAAAGAAATGTAAACTATGAATATTCAACTTGCACTTTGTCTCCTGTACCTCATAGTCAAGAAGTAGCAATCACACACTAGGAGCTGAATTCAACATAACCATACTCTCACACACCGTGGTGTGTATCAGTATGTTTGTGTGTTCCTCCCTGTCTCCTGCCTGCTGAGCATCAGTATTAGTCGTATTGATGTATGTGTTAAAGCAGCAGAGAGGAGCTCAGAGACAGACACAGTGAAATCCCTTTGGTAGGCCCCTCTGCTAAGGCAGGATCGATACACACACACGTATACACACACTGACGGAGGGTCCCAATAGCTTCGCTATCAATTCTCATTTCATCTACTACTAGTGAACACACCTACAGTAGTTAGAAACACACACACATGGCCCCCTCAGGGCAGGAGCTATCAGTTGGATCTCAGCATGATAGATCACTGCAGTTGTGGTGAAGTTCACACTGTATCATTACTCACACCAACACGCTCGTAAACACACCCACGTACGCTCATAATGGATTATTGGTCAAAGAAACATTCACTTCAGGACAATACAGACATGAAGCTCATTCAGGGGTACACAAACAGGCTAAGTGCTCTTCAATAAGTCTCCTTCTGTGAGTGTAGGCCTACCTTTATGTGTGTTCAGTTCAGACCTTCAGTAGAGAGTCTGATAGATTCTAGTCTCTCTCTCTCTCTCTCTCTCTCTCTCTCTCTCTCTCCTCCCCAGCCACTGTGTCTCCATTCAGTAGTGTTTCAGAGTCATTGAGACAAAGGGATTTAATACAGAATGGGGCTCTCTAACATCATTCATCATAACCACCACTTTGGCTGAAAGCGGTAGAGAATATATAGAGGAAAGGGAAAAAGAGAAGAGAGGTCCTAAAGTTGTATTCTTCATAGGGGGAGGAGAGGTCCTAAAGTAGTAGTCTTTATAGGGAGAGGAGAGGTCCTAAAGTAGTAGTCTTTATAGGGAGAGGAGAGGTCCTAAAGTAGTAGTCTTTTATAGGAGAGGAGAGGTCCTAAAGTAGTTATCTTTATAGGGAGAGGAGAGGTCCTAAAGTATTAGTCTTTATAGAGAGGAGAGGTCCTAAAGTAGTAGTCTTTATAGGGAGAGGGAGAGGTCCTAAAGTAGTAGTCTTTATAGGGAGAGGAGAGGTCCTAAGTAGTAGTCTTTATAGGGAGATGAGAGGTCCTAAAGTAGTAGTCTTTATAGGAGAGAGAGGAGGTCTAAAGTAGTAGTCTTTATAGGGAGAGGAGAGTCCTAAAGTAGTAAGTCTTTATAGGGAGAGGAGAGGACCTAAAAGTAGTAGTCTTTATAGGGAGAGGAGAGGTCCTAAGTAGTAGTCTTATATGGGAGAGGAAGGTCTAAAGTAGTAGTCTTTATAGGGAGAGGAGAGGTCCTAAAATAGTGTCTTTATAGGGATGAGAAGGTCCTAAAGTAGTAGTCTTTATAGGGAGATGAGAGGTCCAATAAAGGAGTAGTCTTTATAGGGAGAGGAGAGGTCCTAAAGTAGTAGTCTTATAGGGGAGGAGAGGTCCTAAAGTAGTAGTCTTTATAGGGAGGAGAGAGAACCTCTGTTATTAGTGGGTCTATGGCTGAAAACACCATCACAGGCTAAAAGAAAAAACATCTGAAGGAGAGGACACCAAGCACACGTAAGACACACAAACACAGATGCAACGCACACACACACGGCCCCCGACGACCCCCGTAATGACAGAGTGAGTGACAGAGTTGAAAGGCC
>NC_036839.1:32421601-32461601 GCF_002910315.2 Salvelinus sp. IW2-2015
GAGATCCTCCTATCTGAATAGATGTTACTGCCACTGACGTATGATCACTAGCTGATTTGCTAGCGATAGTGATGGGTTCTGGTGTCTCTTTCGCGGTGCCCATTTCTATTTGAATGCGTGGCTTTCCTGCTACCCTTGTGAGTGTGTTTGGCAACAACCTCACTAGGCTGGCCTGTAGGTTGTTTGAACAGCGAGATGCTGAGTCGGAGGGGTGATACATGTCCCGCTTCTATCGAGGTCAGTGTCCAGCTGAAGAAGCTGAGTTATCACACGTGGAAGAGAATAGCGCGTGCGGATCGTTCAGGACGCGCATCAGAGCCGTGTTGTAGGTCCCTTCTTAAATCCTCACAGACTGAGCAGTTGGAGGAAACAAACGTGGAGTGCTGCGGAATGTGATAACGACGGCTCCATTACTGGCGGGATCAGATGGAGTGGGATTATCGACCACAAACTATAGATCCCATCTCTTCCCTTGATCTTCTCAACTGGACCGACGCCAGCAGAATATCGTCTGAGGTAGTTTGAATAATAACAGGTGATAAGATGCAGGATAATTAAATGTATCCTCCCCTACACCGTCCGTGTGGTGTGCGGTGGTAAAGATTAGGGAATTGTCAATGGGAAAGTAGGGAAAAACTTCGAATAGGAAGGCCACAAAGCCAAACAGGTTCTGCGTAAGTGTGAGCGGTGTGCTGTTGATATTGTAATGATTGCCATTCTATCACTCCACTAGGGGATTATGGCATTTTGAAATTGTTCTTAACGTTTTAAACTCGGCATTTTCTGTTCATTGTTGAAACGATTAACGCAAAATAATCTGTTTTAAGAATGACGGAATCACAATTCAGATTAGTGATATCCTGCCTATGAACTAGGGCAATGCAGTTTCAACTTATTAATCTACATGTGCACAGAGTTTCTGGCTTACTTACCGACGGCACTCGCCTTTACTATCTGTCGCCCCACTCAGCATACGATGCGTAGTAATCCGTTTTAGGTTCTCTGCTCTGTCCCTTCTCCTCCATGTGTCGTACATGGGCCGACTGCACGCCCATCGTGCTCCCATCAATGATGGCTTGTTGCTAGTGATGTATGGAAGCTTTGTTCATTAGACCTCCAACAATCTGTTGTTTAGTCGTCCCTAATCGGTCGTGTTTGAAGGACTTGCGCTTGAAAGAGCAAACTTCTCCATCCAAGCCGTCTACGGCGTTTTTCAGATATTGCAGTCTTGATAGTCTGGTTCATGCGATATGGGTGCAGGCTTTCAGGGCAGTGAAGCCAACACCTCTACCATTGACAATGAATGACATGATCAGCTACAATCAATTTCTCTAATCAAGCACTGTGCTTTTCTCACTCCGCGTCCCTATCACACTGCTGCCCAGCAACGGGTTGAGTCACGCGCCTCCCTTTCAGATGGTTACGCATTCCACCTGTACTGCCACAGTTCGCCTTTATTTTCACCACCTTCTCATTTAACTTCTGAAAGTATCTGCCATCAGGACTTTGCTGTCACTTCCCTGTCTCAGTCTCTGACATTTTTCAACTGTTAACGATGATGATGTTGCGTAGCGTTTTATATCCGTGGCAAATAACTACTGTTACAGGATTGTTGTAATTAGGTACTTGTTTAAGCATGTTCCTTTGTGATGATGATCGAGGACCTGTTTGTTGTGGTAGTGTTTGTGGATCAACTGCACTGTGTCAAAATGTTGTATTTTTTTTACTACATATTTCGGAAAGGGATTTTGTTTTAAATGTTATTGGATCCCAATGTAATTTAAACTTTCACACCCCTACACCACTCCTCCTCTCCTCCATCAGCCCACACTGGAGCCCATTAATGTACCATTTATTTATGGCTCTATTAAAACATTAAAGAAGAGGAGAAACAGTCTCATTGGCACGAGAAACATGAGTTATGGGAAAGGGGGAAAATTGGAAGGGAGAGAAAATAGGGAGGCTGTTTGTGCCAATGTGGAACATAACCACAACCATAGCATTCCTGTTTTCCATTGAGGGATGAGTAGAGCAGTAACCCACAGTTTGACCTCTACATTGGAGTGTGTAACATAGCTCTGCTACTGAACTATGAAATCTACAGCCATTGCCTGTTCAACTCTACAGTTCTATCGTTGGACTGTGTAGAGCTGTTCTACTTGGTTTTCCCAGGTTCAGGAAAGCACAACGATTCCGACAGGGTTCTCTGGTACTGTGGGACCACACTAAAGGAGGCCCCTCTCTCTCATTGTCCAGCTGGCAGGGGTGCTGTGAGGGTGGTTTGTGTGTTTGGTTGTGTTTGTGTCCATTGTTGTGTTTGTGTGTGTGTGTGTGACTGGTGATGTGGTTGGTGTGTGTGTGGTGTGTGTGTGTGTGTGTGTGTGTGTGTGTGTGTGTGTGTGGTGTGTGTGTGTGTGTGTGTGTGTGTGTGTGTGTTGTGTTGTGAGGGGTGCATTGCTGCATGTGTGTATGTGTGTGATGGTGTGGTTTTGCACGCTCAGGTGGCCAGAGCGAATCACCATGTGTGGACCCCAGTAGGGGACATTCCAGTTGCGCCCATGCTTTCCTCAGCCCATTCATCCAGTGCTCAGCTTGACTGTAACAGTATTGTCCTCAGCTCAGCCCCCCCCTGCTGCCCTAACCCATCAGCCCTACAGCCTCCTTCCGTTGCTGGCCCCTAACCCCATTCAGCCTTAGACAGCCTCCTCTCCAGACCCCAACCCATCAGCCTACAGCCTCCTCCTACTAGCCCCTAACCCATCAGCCCTACAGCCTCCCTCCTGCATGCCCCTAACCCATCAGCCCTACAGGCCTCCTCCGTACTAGCCCCTAACCCATCAGTCCTACAGCTCCTCCCTGCTGGCCCCAACCCATCAGCCCTACAGCCTCTCCTGCTGGCCCCTACACCATCAGCCCACTACACGCCTCCTCCGTACTAGCCCCTAACCCATCAGCGCTTACAGTCTCCTCCGTACTAGGCCCCTAACCCATCAGCCCAACAGTCCTCCCCGTACTAGCCCCCTAACCCATCAGCCCTACAGCCTCCCCCGTTACTAGCCCCTACCCATCAGCCCTAAGCCCATCAACCCTTCGGGCCTCCTCCCTACTCCCCTAACCCAGCCATCAGTTCCCTGTCACCTTCCAGGGCAGGGTGTTATGGTCTAGGAGAGAAGGGAGTGGACGAGAACGGGAAGAGAGTGATGTGTTGAGAAGCCAAGTACAAGGCTCTCTCCCAGGCTAGGCCTCTCTTCTGCGTTATTGTTGTGGTTGACCATTGCAGCGAGCATGTGGTAGTGTGATTATTGGAGGGTACATAGAGAACACAAAATCGGTCCACCTTAACCACCTGGTGTTTGTTGAGTTGTTACTTGAAACCTAACACTCTGATTCAGCTTATATGGGTTGAAATAGTTTGGTGGATTCTGAAGTTAGTGCGTTTTACTCGGTCATCACTCGGTCGTGCTTTTTAGTCCCCTCTCGGTAGGACCCTCACTCTAGTCTATTCTACTCTAACTCTCTCCTCTTCTCTCTCTCTCATGGCTCTCTCTCTCTCTCTCTCTCGCTCTCTCTCTCTCTCTCTCTCTCTCTCTCTCTCTCCCTCTCTCTCTCTCTCTCCTCGCTCTCTCTCTCTCTCTCTCTCTCTCTCTCTCTCTTATCTCTCTCTCTCTCTCTCTCTCTCTCTCTCTCTCTCTATCTGCCTTTCTCTCCCATTGAAAGGGCTGTTCATCACTATTCCAGGACGTAGCTGATTAAATGTGATTAAGCCAATCCATCCCATCAGAAGCCTTTCACTCTGTCACTCACTCTTGTCATTACGGAGGGGTCGTCCGGGACCAGGGTGGGGACCGGGTGTGTGTGGCGTGACATCTGTGTTGGTGTGTTGTACGTTGGGACTTGTACCTACATCCATAATCCAGATAGATCTTTTAGCCTGTTGATGGATGTTTTCCAGCCATAGAGCCACTAATAAAGAGTTCTACTCTCTCCCTATAAAGACTACTACTTTAGGGGAACCTCTACATCTCCTAGCTGTACTACCTGACACCCTCCGAAGACTACTACTTTTAGGACCTCTCACTCTCCCATATAAAGACTACTCTTTAGGACCTCTCTCTCCCTATAAAGACCTACTACTTTAGGACCCTCTCATCCCCTATAAAGACAACTATTTAAGGACCTCTCCTCTCCCTATAAAGACTACTACTTTAGACCTCTCCTCTTCCCTTATAAGACTACTACTTTAGGACCTCTTCCTCTCCCTATAAAGACTACTACTTAGACTAGGATCCTCTCCATCTCCCTATAAAGACTATACTACTTGAGGACTCTCTCCATCTCCCTATAAAGACTACTACTTTAGGACCCTCTCTCTCCGCTATAAAGACTACTCCACTTTTAGGATGCCTCTCTCTCCTAATATAAAGACTACGTACTTTGTAGGGACCTCTCACTCTCCCTATAAAGACTACTACTTTAGGACCCTCCTCTCCCTATAAAGACTACTACTTAGGACCTCTCTCTCCCTATAAGACTACTACTCTTAGGCCTCTCCTCTCCCTATAAAGACTACTACTTTAGGACCTCTCCTCTCCTATAAAGACTACTACTTTAGGACCTTCTCCTCTCCCTATAAAAGACTACTACTTTAGGACCTCTCATCTCCCTATAAGACTACTACTTTAGGACCTCTCTCTCCCATATAAAGACTACTACTTTAGGACCTCGCCTCTCCCTATAAAGACTAATACTTTAGGGACCTCTCCTCTCCCTATAAAGACTACTACTGTTAGGACCTCTCCTCTCCCCTATACAAGACTACTAGTTTAGACCTCTCCTCTTCCCTATAAAGACTACTACTTTTAGGACTCCTCTCCTGACACTCGGTTAGACCTCTCTCCCTATAAAGACTACTACTTTAGGGACTCTCCTCCCCCTATGAAGAATACCAACTTTTAGGACCTCTCTTCTCTTTCCCTTCCTCTACTATATTCTCTTACCCGCTTTCAGCCAAAGTGTGGTTATGATGAATGATGTTAGAGAGCCCCATTTCTGTATTAAATCCCTTTGTCTCAATGACTCTGAAACACACTACTGAAGGGAGACACAGTGGCTGTAGGGACGAGAGAGGAGAGAGAGAGAAGAAGAGGAGAAGAGAGAGAGACTAGAATCTATCAGACTCGTCTACTGAAGGTCTGAACTGAACACACATAAGAGGTAGTGCCTATCACTCACAGAAGGAGACTAATTGAAGAAGCACTTAGCTGTTTGTGTACCCCTAATGAGCTTCAGTCTTGTATGTTCCTGAAGTGAATGTTTCTCTTGACCAACTAACCATTATGGCGTAACGTGGGTGTGTTTACCGACGTGTTGGTGTGAGTAATGATACACTGTGAACTTCACACCCAACATGCGAGTAGATCTAATGCATCGCTGGAGAATCCAAGCCTGATAGCTTCCTCTGCCCTGAGGGCGGCCACTGTGTGTGTGTTTCTGAACACTGTATGTGTGGTTCACGCCCATAGATAGTAGATGAGAACTGTAGAACGGTTCGGATAGCGAAGCTACCCTTACGGGACCGCGTCAGTGTGTGCTATATACGTGTGTGTGTTGATCCATGCTGTAGCGGGATCCGGCCTTGAGGAGAGAGCGGAAGCCTACCAAAGGGATTTCACTGTGTCTGTCTCTGAGCTCCCTCCTGCATGGCTGTTCTAAATCAGCAATACATCAAAACGACTATTACTGATGCTCAGCAGCGCACGAGACAGGGTAAGGAAACACAACACAAACATACATGGATACAACCCACCACGGTGTGTAGAGTATAGTTAATGTTGAGATTTCAGCTCCTAGTGTTGATTGCTACTTCTTGACTATTGAGCGTACAGGAAGACAAGTGCAAGTTGAATATTCATAGTTTTACATTTGCTTTCTCTCTCTATACCTCTCTCAATCGCTTTATCTCTCTATCACTGTCGCGGCCCAGGAGGTTGGAGAGAGGCGTGTTGGTCCTCCCAGTCCCCCCTCCCCTGACAGCTAGAAAACCACTGATAGGTCAATGTGGCTGCATGGGCCTAGTCGCTATAGTGGGCAGATAGGAGTAGAGAGACAGGGACATATCTCTCTGAACATCAAAGATGGGACAGGCAGGCTGCTGTATTCAACATCCACCTATGACACAACACACACACATACAACGCAATACACACACACACACAATCTCTCTGAATCTAAGACTATGGTGGGTTTCCGTTTATTTTAAACACTGTGTTTGTGTGTTTTTGTAATCAGAAAAAGTAAGTACCTCATGTCAACACTGTGTACATACATCGCTACTGGGGCTGCTCTGGTTATACAGTGTACTGGGGCTGTCTAAATGTGGTATACAGTGTAGCTCGGGCTGTCCTAGGATCGTACTACAGAGTGTGATCCTAGGGCTGTCGTGGTCATTACAGAGGATGTACATGGGAGTGACTCTGTGAGTGAATGATACAGTTCACTGGGCGCGTCTTGTGTATACAGTTGTTACGGCGGCTGTCTGTTGTATACAGTGTACTGGGAGCTGTAGTCTTGTACCTTACAGTGTATGGGGCTGTCTGTGTATACCAGTTACATGGGAGCTGTCGGTGTATACAAGTGTCGGTGAGGCTGCAATGGTGCGTGCATGAACAGTGTACTGGGGCTGTCTGTGTATACAGTGTACTGGGGCTGTCCTGTGTATACAGTGATGAATTATTATGGTGTTCCAATTTATGAGTGAGTTGAGCAATTTCAGCATTCATATCAACTTAATTACGATCCGGCAGCCGCGCAGGGGTAGAGATATCCATTCGTCATGTGCTTTAGGTAGAAGAGGGACCCAGCAACATAAAACCCATAAAAACACAGAATAAAACACACTCCAGACAGTGCGTTATCTTAGGCGACACAACGATCGTCTGGACAACACATCACAAGCACCCACACTACACACATTTACACACACCAGTCTCAGCAAAACCAACATGCAAACTACATGCTCCGAGCCACACAACACTCACAAGCGACACACAATGACCTAACACCCAGCACACCCATAGGGATAGCAGCACCTAAGTGGGCCGTCGGAAATAAAGAGAGTGCTCCATAGTCTATCTGGTTCTTGAAAGAGATGTCTTATGTGAAGGAGTGTACTCGTGATCTACCCTTGAATCAGACCAGTGCTGTGTAGTAAAGGGAAACAGAAGTTTTAGAAAAGCCGCGGCATGAATATGAAGCAGAGACATAGCAAGGGATTCTAACAGTCGCTGGTACAAAGAACGACTATTCAGTTTTTGGAGGATGAGGTTTGTTCAGAGCAGAGGAGGCTGGATATGGCTCACGATCCTGTGGATCGCTGGGACCTAAGAGCTGAGTTATTAATCTACATCTACCAGGACTCTACCGATGCCGTTGCTGCTGAACGGACCCGTCTACGAGCTGTAGAAAAAGCAAAGTTACTCCTCCCTCGCGTCTAACTCTGTGTGGTACGATCGCTGTAGTCGTCTACCAAAAACCACACATATTCAACCAAAAGTGGAACAGAAAAAACACTCTGCAGGACAGAATTTGTAAAACACTCCTGCTTAGAGCACGGCAGGGACACACAGCTGATCCAAGGAGGACGCGAGTGGCTCGCCTTAGCACTGATAGTAACGATCTTCGTCCTAGACACTCAGACGAAGTGACTCTCTTTGCACCTTGATCTACAGCTCCGAGGCATTCCCGGCGACTCACTAGACTACATGTGGCAGAATGGTATTGTCTATTTATATTCCCAGGAACAGTAAAGATATGGTAATGTCATCCAAAAGGAGTCACCTCTGATGCGACTGATTTCCTGGTTGGATACACATATGCACAGGATCGATAGCGTGCAAACTTTTTTATTTCCTGGTCCATCTCTTTGTTTTACATTATACTAGTATTATTTTCACATATAGATAATAGCTTATCTAGAGACAGCCACCATTGCCCACTTGTCTCGAGAAAAACTCATGTACAAAGATATCTGTGGTGTTTGTGCTGGTGTCGCGACATATACATAAGCTCATGACTGCAATGACTAACAATTGGAATAGTTCAGTCTAAAAACGTCATCCTATCTTGCTTTTGCCATTATTATGCTGACGAGAGAACAAAATTCAGTAGTGCAGTCTTTTCCCGCAGATACCAGAGGATTATCGATCGACAATCATCTTTGCCGTGCATCACTACGTCGAGAGATGATAGTCCATCGGAAAACAGAGGCCATCGAAAGGAGGCTGTAAGGCACACCAGATTACTGAGTTCAGAGTGCAAGCACGAGCGCTTGCCTCCTCCTCCCCGCTCTCGGGGGTGTGAAGAGAGCAGGCCCACGCTACATGACTTCGGTAGGCATATACTCTATAGCACGTCGAACAACTATTGACGAGTATGTGCATCAAACATCTACTGAGATTGAGTCTGTGTAATGACATTCATGTTGCTCCGTTCCAGCGCAGACGAATTAATAGTACAATTTTGACGGGCCGTCCAAAAATCACCCATGGAGTAGTCCTCGTCTCGAAAGAACACGGCCAGAAGGAGCGTCTGCCAACATAGGCGAGAATACATGGCTGGCATTGAACTGAATCCCTAAGGAGAGTATCTTAGAGTAGGGGTGAAAAAAACAACAGCTATGCCAATCGCCTAGTTCAAGAAATGGCGCGGATAAACAAGTAAAATTTCACACAATGTAACCTCACCTACTCATAGTGTTTTGATCTGAAAGAGATTGGATAGGATGCATAGCGTGGTGAAGGAAAGTTCGGTCAGGGTAAGGCCCCAGACGGAGCTCCCAGAGTAGATGGAGGAGATGGAAGGCGATTCGTTGGCGTTGGGGGTGATAACGAGACTCCACACAAACAGGGGAAGAAACTCAACTCTCCGACGAGTACAACCCATTGCGGTTCAGCTAGACGAGTATGACGGACACCCAAATGATCATCCAGCTTATGGTCGACACCAGTACGGTGGCAGTTGGGCGATGTAGTCGTGTACACGCTACTTAAGTGCAGACAAATGGAATAAGCAAAATTTGTCAACTTGCCCGATTTGTGTGCCTTACATTCTAATCACTTCATTAATGATTGTTCAAAGGCGTTAATGGACCAAAGTGAACGCGCGCACTGGCATCGAACTGCCCATGGGACGTGGCGAGGTTCTACGTCGGAGGTTGTATATCCTCACCAATCCACTGCCTCCTACCGTTGTGTATTTTCGCCTGTCGGCTCGAGAGATGTAGTTCTGCCACTTCATGACGGCTAGTTATTTGATTGCTTGTCACCAGTAGGTCTCATGCTGTACACAAACATCTACGGGCCGGAGAAGCTCTCGAAAGAGGGGCGATTAATCTCAGCCCAAGTTAAAAATTGTCATTATTCATATGACTTCTTCCGAAAGTAGAGTCGCATAATGTAGACTACAAATACCCAATCCAACTCACACCTAACTGAGTGCGAAGTCCCACACCCTGGCGCGTGTGAGATGTGGGTGGGTGCGTCACACTCTCTAGGGGCCTGGATCAAGGGTGGGGTGGTGGGGTATGTAATAGTTTCTTGGGTGGAACCGGGTGACCGGCAACAGAAGTGAAGGTGTAATCGTGCTCGCCGAGGTTCTCCAGGTGGTCAGTCTGGTATAAGAAGAAGCGGCTAATGGTGCAGGAGGCAACACTACGACAAAAGGTACTGCTCCAATACTTTCACCCGATCCTAGCCGTACACCGGACACCGGTGCAGACGGCTTGAGCTGTAGGAAGGCGCACCGAGCGGATACCCCTACAATAATACATAGGGCGTCGCGAACAGCGTCAGTAAGCCTCACAAACTACACTGGGACATATCTCACCTTAAACACAGGAACCGCAGGACGTACGCCGGAGAGCTGCGACCTATAGGACCGCAACTTGATGTTATCGCATGTGTTACCAGTACCAGTTCTCACTCTTGATTCCGCTTCACGAGCCCGCGCTCCCCCAAATTAATGCGGTGCCAACCCAAGTGCCCTCCTGGGCGAATGTACACACTGCTACCCCAAGGACGATGATATGTTCAGCCGCCCTCCGTAGACCCAGCCCCACAAATTGCGTTATGGGAATATTGCAGCATGACACTGCTAGTATAGGGCGTCCTCCAACCCAGACCATGAAACGCTCTCTCTTCGGCAAAAGGTCTTTGACAAGCAATGTGCCGCCACGGAGCTATCTACTCTTCTCTGTGAAATGCAACAACGTTAAGAAACAAAAGAACTCCCAGGATGGCGTAAGAAATACAGCACAGAGAGGTCGCAACTTGAGCGAGTCACCGCACTAACTACATACCGGGGTATCCCTACCAGCGGAAACATGTCACATACTGCAGTGACCACATTAATACCTGGGAATATAAAATTGAGACGAAACTACATTGAATATTCAATGACCGGAGCCGAGTAAGTTCGCCTGGCACAAAGAGGCAAAGAAAAGCCCGCGACACAGACGAACGACACTGTGGCTTAATGTTGAGCGTCAACCCCTATCTGCGTCAACACAGATGTTTTAGCAAATACTGTTCGCCGTTGCAGCGCAGTGTTCTGTCTTTTGTTTTGAATCCAGTGGGTGTGGTTTGGAAACCACAGGAGCACACGAAAGCGACCGAGAGTCCAAGCTTTAGCGCCTTGGATCAATGACGCAGAGGGCGTCAAGGATAATTGTTACAGACCAAGGCACGAGCCACCAGCCCGTGAACAAACCCTCATCCTCCAAAAACTGATAAGCAGTTTTACAGGACAGTACCCATTCCCCTCACTCAAAACTCTGTCATAACAGCAGCTGGAAACAAGGAGGAAAGAGACTCCTTCAAAAGAAACTTCAGAAAACAGATAGATAGGGCACTCCTTTATTCCAACCGGCCACTTAGGCTCTACCATTGCATAGTCTATTGGTCCCTTGAGTGTACAGCATAGTGCACTTTCACTGTAAAATATGTGGGCTATCACACTTTCACATATACATTTTACTTGCATGTAGTTATTCTGTGTTTTTATGTTTAATGCCGTTCTTTTTAAAGCGTACACCTGCGAGCCGGATGAATTGTGCACCCCCGGCACAGGGTGGAGGCATAGACTTAATGGTGATAACGGGAATTGAAATTAGTCTGTCAACATTGCATCACTACATACCCATCAATGGATGTGGCCGCAAAAACTACCACCGGCATGATATATCACATCCCACCTGGGTCATCCAACCCCAGCGGGAAAGACCGCCCAGCACCCAGTACACTGTATAACAACAGACCTAGTGCTTCCCAGTAGCACTGACTGTATACACAGACCAGGCCCCAGTACGACTGGATATACACACAGACAGCCCCAATCCAGTACACATGTGCAAATCAACATGCACAAGCCCCTGTAGTAACTGTAGATACACAGACAGCCCACAGTACACTGTATGACAACAGACATGAAGCCCCCCCAAGTACACTTCGATTGACACCGAGACAGCCCCCTAGTACCCACTGGATACCAACAGACCAGGGCCAACCAGTACACTGTAATACACAGACAAGCCCAGTACGAACATGGTCTGCAGTACACAGACAGGCCCCAGATACCAGCTGTATAGCACAGACCGGCCCTCAGTACGACGTGGATATCTACAAACAAGGACAACGCAGCCCATGTACCACTAGTAGGATATAACCCAGTAGTTACATAACAGCTAGAATGCAGGGCAAAACACCGGTACTACTTTATCTGATTACAAAAACACAACAAACACAGGTTTAATAAAGGAAGACCAACACTGAGATCTGTAGATCAGAGAGAATATAGTAAAATGATGCAGCCCGAGAAACGTGGTTGTCATGCGCGTAATCTGTGTAATAGTGTTGTCGTAGCAGTAGGTGGAGGTCATAGGAGTACAAGCAGACACCTGCCTCGTCACCATAGTTATATGTTCACGAGGAGATATGTTTACCCTGAGCTCTCTACTACTCCGTGATCGCCGCAACGATGGGTATAGGCCGACAGCCCCCCCTACCGTCTTGACGACGCGGCACATGACCTCATCGCAGTGTTTCTAGGCTGTCAGGGGGAGCGAGGCGACTTTGGCGAGGAGAGACCAACGACGCCTCATCCAACCTCCTGGAAGGCCGGCGACAGTGATCAAGAGAGACTATAAAGGGCGCATTGAGAAGAATGACAAGGAGGGAGAGAACAAGAAATGTAAACTTGGAATATTAACCAACTTGCACTTTTGTCTCCTGTTACCTTCATAGCTCAAGAAAGAGGTAGCAAACCAACGAACTAGGAGCTGAATTCAACATTAACCAGTACCACTCATCACACGCGCTCGGTGTGATATCAGATAATGTTGTGTGTTCCTCCCTGTCTCCTCAGCCTGCTGACTATCAGTATTAGTCGTAATTTGAATTTGTATAGCCACCAGTAAAATTATGTTTAAGAGCGTTCAGCAGAGAGAGGAAGCTCAGAGGGACAGGACCACCAGTGAAATCCCCTTGGGTAGGCCCCTCTGGCCTAAGGGCTGCAGGATCGGATACAACAGCACACGTATACACACACTGACGGAGGGCCCCAAAGTAGCCTCGGCATATTTCCAATTCTCATTATCATGTCTATACTAAGGGTGAAAGCGACAGCCTACAGTAGAGTTAAGAAAACACACACACATAGCCCCCTCAAGGGACAGGAGCTAAATCAGTATGGAATCATCAGCATGCAATAGATCCACTTCGCACGTTGTGGTGAAGTTACACGCACTGTAGCATGACTCACACCGAACACGCCGTAAACCACACCCCACGCTCGCTCCCAAATGGATTATTGGTCCAGAAGAATGACATTCACTTCAGCGACAATACAGACATGAGCTCATCAGGGGTACACAAACAGGCTACAGAGTGCCTCTGCAATAAGTCCTCGCTTCCTGTGAGTGTAGGGCCTACCCTTTATGTGCTTTCAGTCCGGATCCTTCAGCCTAGAGAGTTGACCTAGCATTCTAGTTCTCTCTCTCTCGTCTCTCTCGTCTCTCTTCGCTCTCTCTCCTCCCCAGCGCACTGTGTGCTCCAGTTCAGTAGTGTTTTGTTTTGTTTTGGGTACAAAAGGAGGAGTATTGAGACCAAGGAGCGATTTATACAGGAATGGCTACTCTAAACATACGATTCATCAATAACTACACCACTGTGCCTGGCAAAGCCAGAACCGTGGTGGGTGTAGAGAATATGATAGAGTGGAAAAAGGGAAAAAAGAGAAGAGAGGTTCCTAAAGTTTGTATTCTGCAGAGGGGGAGTCAACGCGGAAGGAACTGCGGCGCAGAGCAAACCGCCAAGGACGCGGTATGAGAGGTCTAAAGTAGGTATAAAACGTTATAGAGGAGAGGATGAGGTTCCTAAAGTAGTTTAGTCTTTATTAGGGCGAGAGGAGAGGTCCTAAAGTAGTAGCTTTATAGGGAGAGGCGAGAGGGTCCTCAAAATATAGTAAGTCTTTATAGGGAGTATGGAGGAGGAGTAGGTCCGAAAGTAGTAGTCTTTATAGGAGAGATGAGAGCGTCTCCTTAAAGTATAGTCTTTATAGGGAGAGGAGAGGTCCTAAAATAGTAGTCTTAGAGGAGAGGAGAGGTCCGAATCGTTAAGTAGTCTTTATAGGGAGATGAGAGGTCCTAAATAGTAGTCTTCTATAGGGAGGAGGACAGGATCCTAACTATTAGTAAGTTCTTTATTAAGAGGAAAGAGAGAGTCCTAAAGTCAGTAGTACACTTTTATAGGGATAGGAGAGGTCCTAAATAGTAGTGTCCATTTATAGCGACAGAGAGTAGGAGTCTAAAGTAGTAGCTTTCACTTGAGGAGAGAGAGTGCCGTAACAAAGCTAGTAGATCTTGGCATTATAGGGAGGGATTGAAAGTCCTAAAGTAAGTTAGCCTCTTTTATACGCGGAGACGAAGGAGGCGTCCTAAAGTAGTAGTCTTTATAGCGGCAGAGGAGAGAGGTCCTAAAGTGGACGTATCTTACAGTCAGCGGAGAGAGAGGAGTCCCTAAAGTATAAGGTTAGTTCGTTTAGATAGGGAGAATGAGAGGTCCTAAAGTCTCGCTAAAGTAGTAGTCTCTCACTCATACGCGAGAGGAGCAGTCCTAAAGTAGCTAAGTCTTTATTTAGGCGAGAGAGAGGTTCCTAAGAGTGATAGTCTTTATAGGAGAGGGAGCAGGACCTTTTAGTAGTAGTTTAAGGAGAGGAGAGGTCCTAAAGTAGTAGTTTCTTTCCATAGGGAGAGGAGAGGTCCTAAAGTAGTAGTCTTTATAGGGAGATGAGAGGTCCTAAAGTAGTAACGTCTTGTATAGCGGAGAAGAGGTCCTAGAGTAGGAGTCTTATAGGAGAGGAGATTCCCGTTTCCCTAACTATGTATAGGGTTTTCTAGTTCTTTAGCTAGGTTTTTCTGTTCTCTTTTCTTAGGAGGTCCTACCCTATATAGCGGAGGAGTGAATCGAACGAGAACAACCCTCCGGCATACCTAGTCTGTTTATTAGTGGTGCTCTATGGTTCTGGAAACATGTTTCCAGTCTACAGCTCGGTAAAAGATCATCTGCATAGGGATAGCGAGCGCACATCTCAGAAGCGAGAATCTAGCGTACAGAACACACAAACACAGCTATATTTCACAAACGAACACACGGCACAGTAGTCAAAGACCCCACCGTTGGAGTCGTGACGAAGTCCGGCGTGGAAATGTATACAAGAGATGATGTGACAGAGTGAAAGGCCTTCTGAGCGAAATGGATTGGCTTAAATCCACATTTAATCAGCTAACGTCCTGAATAGTGCATGAAACAGCCCTTTTCACTGGGAGAGAAAGAGCCAAAGCGGAGAAGAAGAGATCGGGGGAAGATTACCAGAGAAGAGTACTTGAGTCAGATGTGCAGGGACGATGGTATCAGGGTATTAGAAGCTAAGAATGAGAGCGTAATAAGGGAGAGAGTGACCCGAGTATAGAGGAGTAAGCAGTTAGAGAAGAGAGAGTCAAAGGTGAAGAGAGGAGAGAGAGAGAGAGAGAGAGAGAGAAGAGCATGACCGGAAGAGATGGAGAGAGAGAGAGAGAGAGAGAGAGAGAGAGAGAGAGAGAGAGAGAGAGAGAGAGAGAGAGAGAGAGAGAGAGAGAGATAGAGTAGAAAGAAGAGTGATGGACAGAAAGCGCGACAAAAAGAAGAGAGAGACGCAGGGAAAACACTAAACTTCAATCCCACCAAACTATTCAACATATAACTGAATCAGAGTGTTAGGTTCAGCAGTAACAACTCAACACAACACCAGGTGTTAAGTGGAGAGTGTGTTCCTCTACACCTCACCCACTTTACATGCTGCTGCAATGTCAACCACCACATAACCAGAAAGAGAGGCCTAGCCCTGCGGAGAAACTGACTGGCCTTTCTCACACTCACTCTCTTCCCCGTTCCTCGATCCCCTCTCGCCTAGACCATAACCCCTGCCCTCGAAGGCTGACAGGGAACTGATGCTGGTTGGTGCGGAGTAGGAGGAGGCCCGAAGGTTGCATGGCTGTAGGGCTGATGCGTTAGGGGCTAGTAGGGGGAGGCTGTAGGCTGATGGGTTAGGCTAGTACGGGGAGGCTGTTGGGCGGATGGGTTAGGGCTAGTACGGAGGAGACTGTAGGCTGATGGTTAGGGCTAGTACGGAGGAGGCTGTAGGGCTGATGGGTTGGGGCCAGCAGGGACGGAGGCTGTAGGCTGATGGGTAGGGGCCAGCAGGGAGGAGGCCTGGTTAGGACTGATGGTTAGGGCTAGTACGGAGGGAGGCTGTAGGGCTGCATGGGTTAGGGGCCACAGGGCAGGAGGCTGTAGGGCTGATGGTTAGGGCTAGTACGGAGGAGGCTGTAGGCTGATGGTTACGGGCTGGTTACGGAGGCAGGCTGTAGGCTGGATGGTTAGGGGCCAGCAGGAAGGAGGCTGTAGGGCGATGGGTTAGGCCAGCAGGGAGGGGGCTGGAGCTGAGGGACAATACTGTTACAGTCAAGCTGAGGCACTGGATGGAATGGCTGAGGAAAGCATGGGGCACTGGAATGTCCCCCTACTGCCGCGACGTCCACACAGGTGAGTCGCTCTGGCTATGGCGTGCAAAACACACACACCACACATACACACATGCATGCATGCTCACCAACACACACACACAACACAACACACACACACACACCACACACACACACACACACACCACACACACACACACACCACACACACACACACACACACACACACACACACACACACAACACAACCCACACACACACACAATCGCCGACACAGAATCACAACACAAACACAACCAAACACACAAACCCCCTACAGCACCCCTGCCAGCTGGACAATGAGAGAGAGGGGCCTCCCTTTAGTGGCTCCCACAGTACCAGAGAACCCTGTCAGAGAACGTTGTGCTTCCTGAACCTGGGAAAACCCAAGTAGAACAGCTTACACAGTCCAACGATAGAACTGTAGAGTTGAACAGGCAAATGGCTGTAGATTTCATAGTTCAGTAGCAGAGCTATGTTACACACTCCAATGTAGAGGTCAGAACTGTGGGTTACTGCTCTACTCACTCCCTCAATAGGAAAACAGGAATGCTATGGTTTGGTATGTTCCACATGGCACAACAGCCTCCCTATTTTCTCCCTTCCAATCTTTCCCCCTTTCCCATAACTCATGTTCTCGTGCCAATGAGACTGTTCTCCTCTTCTTTAATGTTTTTATAGAGCCATAAATAAATGGTACATTAATGGCTCCAGTGTGGCTGATGGAGGAGAGGAGGAGTGGAGTGTAGGGGTGTGAAAGTTTAAATTACATTGGGATCAATAACATTTAAAAACAAAATCCCTTTCCGAAATATATGTAGTAAAAAAAATACAACATTTTGATCACAGTGCAGTTATCACAAAACTACCACTAACAAACAGGTCTCGATCATCATCACAAAGGGAACATGCTTAAACAAGTACCTAATACAACAATCCTGTAACAGTAGTTATTTGCCACGGATATAAAACGCTACGCACATCATCATCGTTAACAGTTGAAAAATGTCAGAGACTGAGACAGGGAAGTGACAGCAAAGTCCTGAATGGCAATACTTTCAGAAGTTAAATGAGAAGGTGGTGAAATAAAAGCGAACTGTGGCAGTACAGGTGGAATGCGTAACCATCTGAAAGGGAGGCGCCGTGACTCAACCCGTTGCTGGCAGCAGTGTGATAAGGGACGGAGTGAGAAAAGCACAGTGCTGATTAGAGAAATGATTGTAGCTGATATGCATTCATTGTCAATGGTAGAGGATGTTGGCTTCACTGCCCTGAACGCCTGAACACATATCGAGAACCAGACTATAAGATGCAATATCGAAAAACCGTGACGGCCTGGATGGAGAAGTTGCTCTTCAAGCGCAAGTCCTCAAACACCATAAGGGACGCTAACAACAGATTGTTGGAGGTCTATGAACAAGCTGTCATACATCACTGCAACAAGCCATCATTGATGAGACGTGGGACATGAAGTCCCATGTACTGACACATGGAGGAGAGGGACAGAGCAGAGAACCTAAAACGGCATTAACTACCATCGTTGCTGAGTGGGCGACAATAGTAAGGCGAGTGCCGTCTGGTAAGTAGCCAGAACTGCAGTAGATTAATAGATTGAACTGCATTGCCCCCTAGTGGTCATAGGCAGGATCATATCTGAATTGTGAATTCACGTCATTTTACGATTTTCTCTTATCGTTTAAACAATGAAAAAATTGCAGTTAAAACGTTAAGAACAATTTTACAAATGCCATATCCCTAGTGGAGTGATAGATGGCATCATTACAACACGGCACAGCTCACTTAGCAGAACTGTTGGCTTTGTGCTTTCTATTGAAGTTTTCCTGACTTTCCCCATTGACTAATCCCTAACCTTTACCACCCACCCACACGGAGGGAGGGAGGGATCATTTTAATTATCTCATTTACACTGTTATTATTCAAACACCTGCAGACGATTATTTGCTGCGTGTCAGTGAGAAGACAAGGGAAGAGAGGATAAGTGTTGGTGATAATCACCATTGATCCCCAGTATGGAGCCGGTATCACATCACAGCACCACTGTTCTCAACGCTCAGGGAGGATTTAGAAAGGGACCAAACACACCTCCTGAAGATGAGCTATTCTCTCACTGTGATAACTTCCAGCCTGGACACTGCTGTAGAGCGGGCCATGTATATCGATACACTGTCAAACACACAGGCCATAGTAGTGGTCACAAACTCACAAGTACAGAAAGACACATACATAAATGGAGCGAGAGACACACACATCTCTCTCAGCAAATCAGCAGTGATCATCTCATGGCAGTAACTTTTCAGCTGGGGCAGAGGCTCAAACTGACAGATGAAATGATATTCATTCATCTGAATAAAACATCAGTAATCAAAAGAGCTATGCAACCATGATTAATATATGACATTGTAATTAACACCTTAGTTTCAAAATAATTACATGCAGGGAGAGCGTGTGTGTGTGTGTGTGTGTGTGTGTGTGTGTGTGTGTGTGTGTGTGTGTGTGTGTTGTATGTGTGTGTGTGTGGTGGTGTGTGTGTGTGTGTGTGTGTGTGTGTGCGTCAATCAGACAGTTAAGCATGGTTCAAGTACAATGACAGATGATAGTTAGAGGCTGTCACCTCTTTTAGGTCCTATTGATTGTAAATCATGATGAATTGGGGAGCTTCTTGTTAAGACTGCAGTCGTCAAGCACACCTACACAAATTACCACTGTCAACGAGCTGTCACCACAACAACGCAATATGACATGAGCCAAGAACACACACACATACCAAATAGTTCACACACCAGTAACACGAAGAGGAGCTACTGTAGGCGGCAGGAATGAAAAGGTGAAGCTTCATTTGAAAGAGGAGTGAAAAGTAGGGAAGAGAGGAAACTGTGACCAGTGGAGTTTGGCTACACTTCTCTCCTTGACAACGCACTCCACACCTGGAGTTGAACCATCAGAGGTGAAAATGCATCTGGAGTGGAAGAATTCCTCTTGGATTCCTCCCTGTTCAATTTAGTTCTCGCATTTGCCCCTCACCCTCAGTGTGTGTTCCGTATGGACCCATCATACAGTGTCGCTGTTAAAGGTCAGTGCTTCATCTGTGTCATCATCTCAACCTTTTAAAAGGTGGCTCTATGCCCTCTATAACTGCAGACACAGAGAGAAGAGAGAGAGGAGAGAGAGAGAAGAAGAGCAGAGAGCGAGAGAATTAAGCGAGAGAGAGAGAGAAGAGAGAGAGAGAGAGAGAGAGAAGAGAAGAGGGTAGCGATCATTGACAGCCACTGAGAGACAACAGATGGAGAAGACATTGTGTATGATGTGTGAGAGAGAAGGTATAGATCTCAGGGTCAGTCGTGGGTGATAGTTCAGCAAAGCAGAGCTGCTGTAAAAGAGCATGTCACAACTTTTTGCTCTAGGCTCAGCGGGAGAATATGAGAGATTGGAAGGAGGGTAAGGCGGGCAAAGATGAAAGGAAGGAAGAGGGGAGGACTGAATAGAAAGGGACGTGAAACAGCTTCATTCTGAAGAGGATCTACCAAAATAGATCTAATACCACTATTCCTTAGACGACTTTATCCAGGGTTAAGTTTCAATTACCTCTAGTCCAGGGTTATGTTTCATTACCTCTAGTCCAGGGTTATTGTTCATTTTACCGTCTAGTCCCAGGGTTATGTTCATTACTCTAGTCCAGGTTGTTTTTGTTGGTGTTCATTACTCTAGTCGAGGGTTAATGTTCATTAGCTCTAGTCACGGGTTATGTTCATGTCCCTCTAGGTCCAGGGTTATGTTCATATACTCTAGTCAGGGTTTATGTTATTACCTCTAAGTCAGGGTTATGTTCATTACCTCTAGTCCAGGGTTATGTTCATTACGTATAGGTCGCAGGGTTATGTTCATTACCTCTAGTCCAGGGTTATGTTATTACCTTGAGTTCACGCAAGGGTTATGTTCATTACCTCTAGTCCAGGGTTATGTGCATACTCTAGTCCAGGGTTGATGTGCATTACGCTCTAGTCCATGGTTATGTCTATGTTCATACCTTATCAGGGTCATGTTATTTACATCTATCCAGGGTATGTTCATTACCTCTAGTCCAGGGTTATGTTCATTACCTCTAGTCCAGGGTTTGTCTTAGGTGACGATACCTGAGCTTATCAGAAACATTCCATTTTATTTTCAGTTTCAAAAGCTTTGTCTTCATTTATTCTTACTGAACACAGTCGATATTTTTTTCTGACTCCGAGAGAGAGGCTATGGTTCTGTCTTCCTCAGGTCATCTCCTCCACCAAATCCTCCATCTTTTCTTTCCCAGATCTTCCTCCTCCATCCCATCTTCCCCAGATCTTTCCTCCTCCATCCCTCTTCCCCAGATCTCTCCTCCTCTTCAAGCCTCTTCCCCAGATCTACGTCCTCCTTTCATCCACTCGTTTCCTCAAATCACGGTTGATCAGTCTCTCACATGGCTGGTCTGGGCATGTCTCTGTTTGTTTTGGCATTTCGACGAAGAGACGGCTAAAGGCCTGATCCGACTGAGGCTTGACCGGTCTTTATCAGGTGAGGACAGCGCCACGACTCCACCCCTTCCACACCCAGACAGCTGGTCTCCTCCTCCCAGAGTGGATGCAATAGCACTGAGGACTAACTGCATTCCTTGGGTCGTACTTGTTTTTCCAGGCTGGTGAGACAAAAAGGAAAGGTCATCTCGCCTCTCCCTAGGTTATATATCTGTCGTAATATTGTCCTTCCGCCCAATGAGTCAGCGTGACGGTGACATTTTCCCACGCCTGCTGATTGACAGAAGGGGGTGTGTAATACACCACACTGTTCAACGGAGGATGGCCGTCTCTCACTATGGAGGTATCATGTCTTTCTCTTTCTCCCTCTTACATGGCTCCACACTTCAGACTGCCGACGTTCTTTTCACACAGAGATCCCAGTGAGCGTTACCTACAGACCTAATTTAAGATTTAGGAGACAACAATGCAACCAGCACACTTCTACAGCAAGCAGGACACACACACACACATAATTCAAACTGCAGTGAGTTGGAAGTGCGGGTTTGACATTGTCAGCTGAGGGATACAGTATGTAGAAATGTTACTTCTGCTCTCAACGCTTCCATCTGTAACCTGCTGCATATTTAGAATTAATTGGTTGATTGAGAGCGCCAACTAGAAACGGAAACTGCGTAAGCAACATTATTACCTGCTTGTCTGCTTACCTCAACATTTCTCTACAAAACAGACATACACTAATCCACGATTCCAGAACACAGGCAACACACAGCAGCCACACAGGCCTCACAGGGGCAATAACAGGCAGAGGGAGGATTAACAAGCCCTGCAGCCTCAATGGACTACGTAATTATAAGAGTTCTGTCAGAAAATCAACGCAGACAATCAAAAAGCCTACAGAGGCCTCCCTTGTTCCCCCTGTACCACCCCCCCCCCCCCCCCCCCCCCCCCCCCCCCCCCCCCCCCCCCCCCCCCCCCCCCCCCTGTCTCGACTTACATCTCCTGTGTTTTAACAGATAGAGCCCGGTCTCCCCCGTTCTGGTGGAGTTGTGGAGGTTGTGTCCTGCTGTCATAGCTAACAACACTCTCATCCATCTCTGTCACCCCCTCTACCTGCGCCCCACCAGTGACTGGGGGTCCCCCAAATCAAAGCACCCGTACATTTCAATCTTGAACCCCTCCATCCTCCTTTTCTCTCTAGCTCACATTCCAGCCTTCTCCTTCTCCCCTCAATGAACCTCTCCTGTGTGGGGCTGCATTCCTTGCTGTGGGTTAGCAGCTTTGAAGTCAGTGCAGACCAGAGCAGCCGACCTGCAGCTAGGAGGGAGACTGGCCACTGTCTAGAAGCCAAGCCCAAGCCCAAGCCAGCCCAAGCAAGCCCATCCCAGCGCCCGCCCACCCATAGCCCAGTAGCCAATCCGCAGCACCAAGCCCAGACCCAAGCCCCACCCAACACAACGACTCACCCAAGCACGGGAAAACATGTACCAGCAACAGCCCAGCCCCAGACAAAGCCCAGCCCAGCACCAAGAAAAAGCCCCAAGCCCAGCCCAGCCATGGAACCCCAAGAGCCCAATCCAGGCCCCAAACCCAGCCCAAGCCCACCCCAAAAATCCCAGCACCAATCGCGCCGCCCAAGCCCAGAGCCAGCCCCAAGAGAAAAGTAAGGGAAGAGGAGGCGAACAGAAAAGGTGACATTAATTACATGAATAAATAAACATATAGAAAAATAGATAGAAATAGAAAGAAAAAACTGAGAAAACCGCACCAGCCAGCCCCAAAACAATCCCCAAGCCACAGCACCAAGACACAGCACCAAGCCAAGCCCAGCCCAGCACCAGAAGCCCGAGCCCAGATGGAGACCCAGCCCCAAAACAGCCCAAACCAGCACCAAGCCCAACATCAAGCCCATCACAGCCAGCACCAAGACAAGCCAGCACCAAGCCCAGGACGACCAAACCCCAGAGCACCAGCCCAGCCCAACCAGCACAACCCTGTCAGAATTAATAGAGATATAGATAGATCAGTGTGGAACAAGCTACAGCTTTGGGTGAAGCTGAAATAGGGCTCCTGTGGTTTACGGGGCCCATGCCCAGGATTCTGGAGACAGACGCACTGGGGACAAGGGGGCCAGGAGCCTCACACACACGCTGATGTGGTTTGGAGACGAATTGTTCTGTTGTTCTTTTCCAGTGTGTATTCTTGGGTCAGACTGGTGCATTGGGTCATATATATCTCTACGTTGTGGATCTGAACTCTGGTTATGTACTGTAGACAGCTTCATTTGCCCCTCTGGACCCAGCACTTGCAGCACTGGAGACAGTGTTATGTTGTGTGGGCTGCAAATGCTTAATTAGTTTGGCTTCCAGTAAAGAACTGGGGTTGAGAGCATATCTGAAAATGTCAAATTCTCTGGAGGTTTAATATTCCATCTGTGCCTGTTGTTTTACTTTTCTGTGTTTTGGCCTTTCTATATGCCAATGTGCATTCCCTACAAAGCAGCACACACAAGCACAGCACACACACACACACACAACACCACAGAAACATCACACCACGACACAACACACCAGCACACGCACCCATTTGGGGAGCCAGAGGGATGAGTCACCACTATGTAGTTCCTGCAGTAACATTACCAAAGTCGCCCTCTATGAGGCCTCTTCCCGGTGGATCGTTATTAAAATAGATACATCATTTCATAAATTAATTCACATATGAGCACTGGATTTTTCAGCAGTTTTTTAAATGTCAATGGTTTTATTATTTATTTCAGTCTCTGTGAAATGTATATAAAGTGTAATATTGGGATGCAAGACTCAAATATTAAAATGTAATATAAATTTCAACTCCGTATAATTGAATGGTACAGGAGGTCTTCATTTTTTATCCCATAACCATTGTGTGAGGTGTTAATACTTTTGTTTCAAGTATTTCGGGTTTGAATGACTACCCAGGACAACACTGTGTGAACGCTGATTTAGCCCAGCACTTAATCAACTCCCAACGGGCTCGGGAAAGGGTGAAGTCGAGTCATGCGTCTACGAAAACAGACCGCCAACCGCGCTTCTTAACAACCCGCCCGCAAACCCGGAAGCAGCCGAAACACTGTTTCGGAGGAAACACCTCACTGGAACCGAGGTCAGCCTGCAAGGCGCCCGTCCTGACACAAGGGAGTCGCTGAGCGAGATGAGCCATAGTAAAGCCCCACGGCCCAAACCCTCCCCTAACTCGGAGCCGTTGGCAATTGTGCGCTCGTGCTATGGAATCCGATACAGCCAGTTGTGATCACCGGGTCGTGGTAGTGACGCCCTTTAGCACTTGCGATGCGTGCCTTAGAGACCGCATGACACTTGGGAGGCCCCACTGGCCTAATTAATTAAGAGACGCTGCGCTTCAGAGAAACACTGGTAAACGAAAGTTTGTGAGGATTTTGAACAGATTATGATAGATTATTAATAAAGCTGTCATGGCTAGTGTTAGCTTCAAATCAAAAGAGCATCGACATTAATTCCCAATGATAAAAAGACTGCATTGTGACTTGGCTGACCTTGATAGATTGTTATGACCTAATTGACTCACCCATGATGGCTGAGTTTGCGTTTATTTTAATATGGATCACTTAATCAGTCCTGTGTGATTGTTCATCCTCTCACCTCGGCGCCACACACCTGTAGGGAGTCCAGACACACGAAACACCACCAATCCCCCAGGAGTTAAGGTGATTCCCTATATATAGCAAACTTAAACCTGAGACTCCATGGTGAGTCAATTAAAGTCAGTGCAATCATATTCCATCACGGTCAGACAATCACAACCAGTCCTTTTAGTTAAATAATTACTTGTTTTCTTGTAAACAATGCCAGTGTGTGTGTTGTGTGTATGTGTGTGTGTGTGTGTGTGTGTGTGTAGTGGTAGTGTGTGTGTGTGCTGTGTTTACAACGTTGAGAGAATTTTGAGTAATCAAGGTGAGGCCACATTCAAGGCCACATTCAATCCAGCCTTGCACACTATTGCCTGCATCTAGCTGATCTGGTGTGTAATCATCAGTCCAACATTTGCAAACAAGAGTTTCTATTGGACAAATGCAGGTATGTTTATTCCAGTTTCGTTCCGTTTGCTTCCATTTAAGAAATGTTTTTCAACAAAATTGGCTCAATGAATACACCCCTGATCACATTCAAACAAAGTTCACTTTCATAACAGCCACATACAAACAGCTTGTTGTATATATATATATATATATATATATATTTCCTTCTCGCATCTATCTACGGGCTCTTCTCCTCTCACCTTTTCTCCTCTGCTTGTGGACTTCAGTGCACAACACACCTTCCCAAGCCAAACATTTATATCATGACCGCTAAACGCTACACACAGCCTACATCGTTGTCACCTCATAGTCAACATAGCTACTAGAACTAACGCATTAGTAAACCCGCTACAATCATGCTGTACAATGTGCATTAAGCAACAAGAAGTTTAGCAGTTACACCGGCGGGCCCCAGTGGCAATACATTTATAAAATCAAAAGCTTACTTTGACTTGGAAGAGTTTGAATGTTGGATAGCCATAGCCATAGCCAGCTAGCTAACATACCATCCCTCTTTGTTTGAGCCGGGTGTTTGAGTAGGCTAAACTAGCTAGCTGCTTTAGACTCTAGCTAAGTGAAAGTGAAAAAAAATACGACGAAATATAGCTAGCTCTCTCTCTCTTGCTTCTCCTTCATTTTGGAATAAATGTATTTGTTCAAAACTGTTGAACTATTGTGTTTCTCTCTCTTTGAGTAAACTACTCGCCACCTTTTATGCACTGCAGTGCTAGATTAATTCTCTGATACTTTGATTGGGTGGCCAGCATGTCAGTTCATGCTGCAAGAGCTCTGATAGGTTGGAGGACGTCCTGCAGAAGTGGTCATAATTACATAATTAAGTCTATGGAAGGGGGTGAGAACCATGAGCCTCTTAGGTTTTGTCAATGTACCCAGAGGGGGACAGAGGACAGAAGCTAACTGTCCTCCGGCTACACCATGGTGCTACCCTACAGAGTGCTGTTGAGGCTACTGTAGACCTTCATTGCAAAACAGTGTGTTTTAATAAATTATTTGGTGACATGTGAATATATTTAGTACAGTTTTATCTAAAAAGGATAACTTTAWYGTTTCGACTTTTGTTTTATTCACTGAGGAGGATGGTCTTCCCCTTCCTCCTCTGAGGAGCCTTCACTGCTCAGATTACTGTGTCTGCAAAGTGTCCTTGAGCCATAGGCTGTAAAAAGAAGCCTCAAGCGCACAGCAAAGTTGATACTGTGAGATTTCAAAAAGAGTAAAACCATGACTAAAAACAGATTTAATGAATACAGCAAAGAGCTGTAAGATCAGGTTTAAGTTGTTATTCAGTACTGTCAACACTTTGTTCAACACTTTGATTAGCCATAAAAGGTCCATTCTCCCTACTTCCACCCACACTAAAACCAGCACTGCAGCTCCAATGAATGAGTATAGCAGAGTGTTTCGATAAGCTTGCGTTGTTATTATTAGCGGCTTGGGTCTTTTTTTATATCAAGGAATATTTCCCTTTCTCTGGTCGGAGGAGGAACAACAGGAATTGCTGCATGAGGCAGAAATAATGCGGTGCGACTTGAGTTTCGCCATCAGCTGGAAGACTATGTCCCCTTTTCTCAGAGGAGGGAGAGCGGAGGGATGGTGAGTCGGGTGAGAGGCAGCCTCACCTGCTCTTTCCCTCCCCTCAGACTAACAATCAGTCCAGTACATTTTTTAAAACGAATTATTATGCTCACTCAGCGCTGCCTCACAAGTAATACAACAAATGATCWACTACCAGTGTGATGATATTCCTACAATTATCTAGAAATAACATTTCAAAGTGGTCTGAGAAGAACAACACTGGCAGGGCAATTCAAGCGTAGCCGATATGCAGTGATAATGTATTGGGCCTATAGCCTAGTGCACAAACCTCATTGCTACAGAACTGTTTTTAATAGGTTAATGTTGCATAGGCTTATGATTAAGTGATGTTTAAAAAAACGTCTGAGCGGTAGATCTCGGCTTGCTTTAGGACTCAGAAAGTGATCTTGACTCAGAAAAGGTTGGCGACTACTGTTCTAGCAAAACCTACTTGATGGTAGTAGAGCTCACTGTTGTCCCTAGTGGCCGGTTTTGAAGGCAATTCCCGACATCAGAACATGGGTAGATGTCCAATTTAGATTTATCTCCCTAGTGTGTGTGTGTGTGTGTGTGTGTGTGTGTGTGTGTGTGTGTGTGTGTGTGTGTGTGTGTGTGTTGTGTGTGTGTGTGTGGTGTGTGTGTGTGTGTGTGTGTGTAGTGTGTGCGTCAATCAGACAGTTAAGCATGGTTCAAGTACAATGACAGATGATAGTTAGAGGCTGTCACCTCTTTTAGGTCCTATTGATTGTAAATCATGATGAATTGGGGAGCTTCTTGTTAAGACTGCAGTCGTCAAGCACACCTACACAAATTACCACTGTCAACGAGCTGTCACCACAACAACGCCAATATGACATAGACAAGAACACACCACACATACCACAATAGTTACACACACCAGTACACACGAAGAGGAGCTACCTGTAGGCGGCAGGAATGAAAAGGTGAAGCAGTTCATTTGAAAGAGGAGTGAAGAAGTAGGGAAGAGAGGAAACTTGTTGACCAGTGGAGTGGCCTACACTTCTCTCCTTGACCAAGCGCCTCCACACCTGGATTGAACAATCAGAGGTGAAAATGCATCTGGGAGTGGAAGAATTCCTCTTGGAGATTCCTCCCTGCATTTAGTTCTCCATGTCTGCCCCTCACCCTCAGTTGTGTGTCGTATGGACCATCCATCATACAGTGTCGCTGTTAAAGGTCAGTGCTCATCTGTGCATCATCTCAACCTTTAAAAGGTGGCTCCTATGCCCCTCTATAACTGCCAGACACAGAGAGAGAGAGAGAGAGAGAGAGAGAGAGAGAGAGAGAGCAGAGAGCGGAGAGAGAAGGAGAGAGAGAGAGAGAGAGAGAGAGAGAGAGAGAGAGAGAGAGAGAGAGAGAGGAGGGAGCGATATTAGACAGCACACTGAGAGACAACAGATGGAGAGACATTGTGTATGACTGTGTGAGAGAGAAGGTATAGATCTCAGGGTCAGTCGTGGGGTGATATCACAAAGCAGAGCTGCTGTAAAAGAGCATGTCACAACTTTTTGCTCTAGGCTCAGCGGGAGATGAGAGATGGAAGGAGGGTAAGGCGGGAAAGATGAAAGGAAGGAAGAAGGGAGGACTGAATAGAGAAGGGACGTGAAACAGCTTCATTCTGAAGAGGATCTACAGAAATAGATCTAAAATAACCACTAAAATCTCCCCTTAGACGACTTTATCCAGGGTTATGTTCAATACCTCTAGTCCAGGGTTATGTTTCATTACCTCTAGTCCAGGGTTATTGTTCATTTTACCGTCTAGTCCCAGGGTTATGTTCATTACCTCTAGTCCAGGGTGTTTGTTCATTACTCTAGTCTGAGGGTTATGTTCATTACGCTCTAGTCTACGGGTTATGTTCATGTCCCTCTAGCGTCCAGGGTTATGTTCATATACTCTAGTCCAAGGGTTTATGTTCATTACCTCTAGTCAGGGTTATGTTCATTACCTCTAGTCCAGGGTTATGTTCATTACTATAGGTCGCAGGGTTATGTTCATTACCTCTAGTCACAGGGTTATGTGTATTACCTTGAGTTCACGCAAGGGTTATGTTCATTACCTCTAGTCCAGGGTTATGTTCATTACCTCTAGTCCAGGGTTATGTTCATTACCTCTAGTCCAGGGTTATGTTCATTAGGTGACGATACCTGAGCTTATCCAGAACATTCCATTTTATTTTCAGTTTCAAAGCTTTGTCTCTCATTTATTCTTACTGAACACAGTCATATTTTTTCTGACTCCGAGAGAGAGAGCTTGGTTCTTGTCTTCCTCAGGTCTCTCCTCCACCATTCCTCCATCTTTTCTTCCCCAGATCTCTCCTCCTCCATCCCCTCTTCCCCAGATCTCTCCTCCTCCATCCCCTCTTCCCCAGATCTCTCCTCCTTCATCCCCTCTTCCCCAGATCTCTCCTCCTTCATCCCTCTTTCCTCAGGTTGACCAGTCTCTACACATGGCTGGTCTGGGCATGCTCTGTTGTGTTTGGCATTCAGACTGGAGAGATGGCTAAATGCCTGATCACTGAGGCCTGACCGGCTTTAATCAGCTGAGGACACGCACACTCCACACCCTCACACACACACACTGCTCTCCCCAGAGTGATGCATGCACTGAGGAACTAACTGCATCCTTGGGTCGTACTTGTTTTCCGGCTGGTGGAGACAAAAGGAAAGGTCTCTCCTCTCGTTTATTCTGTGATCTGTCCCTTCCGCCACAATTCAGCGTGACGGTGACATTTTCCCCCGCCTGCTGATTGGACAGAGTGGGGTGTGTGATACCACCACACTGTCACACGGAGAGATGCGTCCTCTCACTATGGAGGTCATCATGTCTTTCTCTTTCTCCCTCTCTCCCATGGCTCCACCTCACTGCCTACGTTCTTTTCACACAGAGATCCCAGTGGAGCGTTACCTACAGACCTAATTTTAAGATTTAGGAGACAAACAATGCAACCAGCACACTTCTCACAGCAAGGACAAGGACACACACACACACATATCTCAAACTGCAGTGAGTTGGAAGTGGGGTTTGACATTGTCAGCTGAGGGATACAGTACTGTAGAATGTTACTTCTGCTCTCAGCTCTCCATCTGTAACCCTGCTGCATATTCTGATTAATGGTTGTTGAAGCGCCAACCTAAAACGGACATCGCTAAGCAACATTTCCTGCTTGTCGCTTACCTCAACATTTCTCTACAAACCAGACATCCACATCCACGTTCCAGAAACACAGGCAACACACAGCAGCCACACAGGCCTCACAGGGGCAATACAGGCAGAGGAGGATTCACAAGCCCTGCAGCCTCAATGGACTACTAATTAATAAGAGTTCTGTCAGAAATCACACAGCAGACAATCAGAGCTACAGAGGCCTCCCTTGTCTCCCCCTTACCTCCCCCTGTCTCCCACTTACCTCCCCTGTGTTTATCAGATAGAGCCGGTCTCCCCCTGTTCTGGGTGAGTGTGAGGTTGTGTCCTGCTGTCATAGCTACAACACTCTCATCCATCTCTGTCACCCCCCCTCTACCCTGCGCCCCACCCAGGACTGGGGGTCCGCCCAACCAAGACACCCCTACATTTTCAATGCTTGAGACCCCTCCATCCCTCTGCCTGCTACCTCTCTACTCGCCCCCATCCAGCCTTCTCCTTCTCCCCCTCCATGCAACCTCTCCTGTGTTGGGCTGTCATTCCTTGCCTGCTGGGTTAGCAGCGTCTTGAGAGTCAGCAGCGACCAGAGGGCGCGAGCCTGCAGTACAGAGGTAGAACTTGGCCACTGTCTGAGACCAAGCCGAAGCCACCAGCCCCAAGCTCGCCCCAAGCCAAGCCACCAATCCGCAGCCAAGCCCAGCCCCCAAGCCCAGACCAACCGCAGCACCGAACCCGAGCGGCCAAGCCCAGCCCCAGCCCAGCCACCAAGCCAGCTCCAATCCCAGCACCAAACCCAGCCCCAAGCCCAGCCCCAAGGCGCCAGCCGGCAAGGCCCAGGTCCCCAGGAATTCCGTCAGCCGCCGAAAGCGCCAGGCCCCCGGAAGGCCGCGAGCCCCCAATGCCGGCAGCAGCCGAGATCCGCAGCTCGTCCAGAGCCGCAGAGCAGTCGCCCCAAGGCCGCAGCGGGTTATGGCTTGTAAGCTCCGTGGGTCTAGGTCGCGTGCTGCAATGGGTAGCCCATTTTTTGGCCCAGGGGGAAGATGCACCGCAAGTGGGCCAGCCCGCAAAAGACGGCGGCCAGCAAACATAGCGCAAAAGGCGCAAAATAGCAACCCAACCAAGGGCCAACCAGGGGGGATACTTACACAAGCTCCCCAGAGAGTTATTCTGGGACTATGCTTCCCAGAAATGCATCAGACCATTCTTTCTACCAGCACCCTCGGAAGCCAAGCTAGATTTTAACGCAATTAGGCAAGGCCCACGACCAGCAACACACTGTCTTCCATCTGCAAGGGGCTGGGGGGCTCCAGAGGGGAAAGAGGCTGTTCTACAGTACAAAGCTACACGTCACGCCGGCGTCAGCCCGATTAAACAACGGTCAGAGCGCCAATTTATTCTTTATCGCTAGCCCCTGACCCCCCATTCTCGACCAAGATACTTGGGACGCCAAGCAAGAAGCATGACAACCCGAAGGCACATCGTATCCTCACCCCGCGTGTGTGGCGGGGCTCTGCTGCCCAATGTGGGCTGTTCTGGTCTCTCCAGATCCTGCATGCCGGGAACGCACCAAGACCCGTAAGAGCCAACCAAAGGGACGCCCGACGCCTATTTCCATTCCACACCACCACAGCAGGCTGTTTAGCTTCATGCCCGCGCAACTGAGTCTTGTTATCAGGGCTGAAGTCACAGTTCCCGAGGAGGCTGACGAGGGTTCGGTGCTGGGCTCATGAGGCCGGCGACTGGGGGCTTGCGCATGAACTGGGCGCCCTCAGTTGCCGGGCACGCCTGGGGCTCTCGGGGCAGCTGCGGCCTTGGTAGGCCCTCCAGCGGGCCCAACATCTCGCTCCAGCTATGGGTCGCTGGCTTGAGATGATTAGCCTGGGGTCAATGCTCGAATGTCGTTCTGGAAGGATCATGCTGCGTGGCTAGAGAGATTAGATTTCGGGTGCGTGGGTGAGAAGGCTAACAGGGTGTGGTGCTGGGTATGGTGATGCTGGTAGGCCTGTCGGGCTGCTCGAAGGGGTGCTGTTTTGGGAGCTGGGCGCGGTGGGCTAGCTTGGGCTCGGAGGACTGCTGCTATGTGGTCGGACTGGGCTCAGAGCTGTGGGGCATTGGGGATGGGTGGGCTCGGCGGAGGCTGGAGGCTTGGGTGGCTGGCTTGAGCGCCGCTCGGGCACCTCAGGCTATCACGCGTGAGTGTGCGTTTGGGAGACGAGGCTGTTGCTTGTTGGTTTGCGGTGGGTCTTGCTGGTCCCAGTGGTGTTAGGGGCTGGTGTAAGTTGGGTTACGTAGCGTTGGCATATTGGGGGCTGTGTAAGTCATAATCGTCGCGTAGCTCGGGTGGTTTGGCATCTTTTGAAGGGTGTGGGTGGCTTAGCTGGCGTTTGGAGGGGATTCGAGCCTTCTCTTTGCTCTGGACGCCTTTGGCGCGCCCACTTGTCTCGACGGTGCAGACGTGGAGACCGTTTTGGGGGTGTGGGGTGCTGGCCCTTTTTGGGTCTGGGCTTGGTGCTGGGGATTGGGTCTGGGCTTGGGTGGGCTGGGCATGAGAGCGTCTGTTGTAGATGTAGCGTTGGGTTGTCGGGGTTGCACGAGTCCTTAGTAATGTGGGGGGTTGGATAATGAGGGATGGTCTGCTGAAAGACTAGTTCAAGAGTAGTGCGGTCTGGAGGGTTGTGGGCTATATTTTCCGGTTCTACTGTAGCACGCTGTTGTTTATTTGTGTTGTCCAGTTTATTTTCCTCTTCGCTGTGATGTTTTCATTTTCCTTGCTCTATGGCGCACGCCGCTCTTTGGCTCTGCTTCGTGCGTTGTGGCCTTATCGGCAACTTTTCCTCTGACGAAGAGAGCACACACACCTAGCACACACTAACAAGGACACCACACAAGCGCCAACACGCACAAGGGACTGCCAGGCCCAAGCACCGCAGAGCTAAGGGTTGAGCGAGGGGGCACAGCACCAACGACGACAGAAACTAACAGACGACGACCTGACGACACACAACCACTTGGGGGAGAAGGTAAGCCGAAACGGCGATAACGAACGACACGACGACAGCCACAGACACACACACACACACACACACACACACACATCACACACACACACCAACCTCACACGACATACATGAATCAGATTGTTAGTCTACAGTCACCGAGAGGGATTTTATCTGAACTCTGTGTCTAAAACAACAGTCAGAGTTGTACATACGTGATGACTGGAGGATAGTTATCGATCCGAATCAGATCACTATCAATCAGTCTCCTTTAACTTATACCATGGAGAGTTGTCCTGGGGCATCAGAGCATTGTAGGTTCAAGGTATCCTAACGGTACAAGGGCTCACAGTATACCTAAAGCTCTTAAGGCACTAGGTACTATAATGGTACCAGGCTCAGAGTATGTGAAAAGCATTGCCTGCCAGCTGGTTGTGAGAGAGTATTTGACAGGAGACTTGAACTGTGGAACCTGAGCTGTAAAAACACTGCTGCTCTGATCCAGGCTCATGCTGGAGTAATCTAGGTATATTTTCTGTGTGGGTTAGGCCCATCGGCGTCTCTTTCGTGCCCCTCTGTCGTGCGTTCTGTCCTTGCTGTTCTTTGGGCGCTTGCTCTGTGTCCCGATTCATGTTTGCGTCTCTCTTCCCTCGCTCGCCTCCGCTTTGTTCCTGTCCTCCGTATTGTGTTGTCCGTATCTCGTCCATTCTGGTGGCATCATGGGGTCTTCTCGGGTTCTATTTTCCTGTGTGATTAGGCCCCTGACCGTAAATCTAAGGTTTAAATTCCTTTGGTGGTTTCGGCCTTGGCAGTCATCTACCTTTATCTTCGTGTCGTGAAGTAAGGCCCATGGAGCAGCAATCTAGGTATATTCTCTGTGTGATCAGGCCAAAGGTGGAGTAATCTAAGTATATTCTCTGTGTGATTAGGCCCATGGTGTAGTAATCTAGGTCCATAGAAACAGTCAAACTGGGGTTTTACGACAGAAACAACCCTGGGTCAGGCACATTCGTGGAGGAGAACCAGTATCCTCGTTACTGGCATGTAGTAACTGGAATGCACGTTCGCACTGCACACACCACACAAGCACATGCACAGGGTGAGACACAGGCTTTCTGATAGCTTCCATGTGGGAGCTGAGCTGACCTCTCTTTAGGAACAATATAATTCCAGGATGAAAGGGCTTTGGTAAACCTGGGAATGGCAGAAGTCCCGGGGGTTAAGCCTTGTGTCTGTGTGTTATTGTATGTGAGAGGGATATTTGCCCTGGCTAAGGTGTCAAACCGTAACCAGTCCAGGTTATATAGGCCAACAAATCCCAAGGACAAATGTCTACTATGCTCCTGACTAGAAAAGCCTTAGTGAAAAGTTATGTTGGCTAAGGAGACCCTGCGAGACTAAACTGAAGGATCCTCAGAATTATAACTGCCTCCAACGGCAAAATGCTCTCTCCAGCTCTGGGCATGACAGACTGGGTAAATGCCAGCCAACAACAGAGCCCAGAGGCAGCAGAGGTTAGATGCACACACACTTACACAAGAAAAGACACCGGGCAGTGAGGGTTACGGGGAGATGGACCCAGCACTAAACCAGGGTGACAGAGGAGGTTGGAGGGGCTAGCAACAACCACAACACACTCTACTGCAAGCACAAACTGAACCACAACACACTCTACTGCAAACACAAACTGAACCACAACACACACTCTACTGCAAGCACAAACTGAACCACAACACACTCTACTGCAAGCACAAACTGAACCACAACACACACTCTACTGCAAGCACAAACTGAACCACAACACACTCTACTGCAAGCACAAACTGAACCACAGCCACATCTTACTGCAACACAACTGAACACAAACCCACGTCTATGTGCAAGCAAAACTGAACACACAACAACTCTAAGCAGCACAAACTGAACCACAACAACACTCTCTGAGCAAACTGACCAAAAGGCAAGCAAAACTTGAACCACAACAAGTACCTCTACTGCAAGACAAACTGAACCACAACACACTCTACTGCAAGCACAAACTGAACCACAAACAACTCTATGGCAAACACAACTGAACGACACAACAAATCTATCGCAAAACACAAACTGAACATAACCATCTACTGCAAGCACAACTGAAACCAAACCATCTACTGCAAAAACTGAAACCACAACACACTCTACTGCAAAGCAAAAACTGAACCACAAACACACTCTACTGCAAACAAACAAACCACAACACACATCTTACTGCAACCACAATGAACACACACACACTCTACTGCAAAAACTAACCACAACACACTCTACTGCAAAAACTGAAACAACAACACTCTACTGCACCAAACTGAACCACAACACACACTCTACTGCAAGCACAAACTGAACCACAACACACATCTACTGCAAGCACAAACTGAACCTACAACACACACTCTACTGCAAGCACAAACTGAACCACACACACTCTACTGCAAGCACAAACTGAACACAACACATCTACTGCAAAAGCACAAACTGAACCAAACACAACTCTACTGCAAGACAAACTGAAACAAACACAACTTGCAAGCAGCAACTGAACACAACAACACTCTACTGCAAGACAAAACTGAACCACAAACACTCTACTGCAAACACAAATGAACAAACACTTACTGCAAACACAAACTAGAACCACAACACACACTCTACTGCAAGCACAAACTGACCAAACACCTCTACTGCAAGCAAAACTGAACCACAACACACATCTACTGCAGCAAACTGAACCACAACACACTCTACTGCAAGCACAAACTGAACACAAACAATCTACTGCAAACAAAACTGAACCACAACACACAATCACTCATGCACATACAACTGAACCACAAACCACTCTTACTGCAAGCACAACACTGACCACAACACACTCTACATCAGAGCCAACAACTGAACACAACAACACTCTACTGCAAGCAAAACTGAACACAAACCACATCTTACTGCAAAGCACAACTGAACACAACGAACTCTATGCAAGCACAACTGAACCAAAACACTCTACTGCAAGACACAACTGAAACCAAAACACAACTCTATGCAAACACAAACTGAACCAATACACCACTACTGGCAGCACAACTGAACCACAACAACACTTACTGGCAAGCAAACTGACCACAAACACCTCTCTGCAAAGCACAAACTTGAACAACACACACTCTACTGCAAGCACAAACTGAACCAAAACACACTCTACTGCAAGCACAAACTGAACAACAACACACTCTACTGCAGCACAAACTGAACCACACACACACCTCTTCTGCAAAGACACAAACTGAACCAAAACGAACTCTTACTGCAGCACAAACTGAACCACAAACACCTATCTACTGCAAGCACAACTGAACCAAACAACCTCTACATGAAAGCACAAACTGAACAAAACCACACTCTACTGCAAGCAACAACTGAACCACAACACAACTCTGACTGCAAGCACAATGAACCACAACACACACTCTACTGCAAGCACAAAACTGACCACACACTACTTCGGTACTGCAAGCACCAAACTGAACACAAACACTCTACTGCAAGCACAAACTGAACCACAACACACATCTACTGCAAAGCACAAACTGAACACAACACACTCTACTGCAAGCACAAACTGCCAAACACACTCTTCTGCAAGCACACTGAACCGCAACACACATATCTGCAAAGCAAAACTGAACCAAACACACATCTACTGCAAAGCACAACTGAACACAACACACTCTACTGCAAACACAAACTGAACCACAACACACTCTATTGATACTGCAACACAAACGAACCACAAATACACACTATACTGCAAGCACAAACTGAACCACAACACATACTGCAAGCACAAACTGACCAAACCTTACTGCAGCCAAACTGACAAACACACTCTACTGCACACAAACTGAACACAACCACACTACTGCAACACAAACTGAACACAAAACACACTATAACTGCAAGAACACAACTTGAACACAAACACTCTACTGCAAGCACAAAACTGAACCACAACACACACCTCGTACTGACAAGCCAAACTGACCACAAACACTCTACTGCAAACAAACTGAACCAAACACACTCTACTGAAGACAAACTGAACACAACACCCACCACCAGCAAAACTGAACACACACACTCACTGCAAGCACAATAACTGGGAAACAAACATAGAGAATCACAAAAACACAACGAACAAAAAAAAACCACAACACACACTCTACTGCAAGCACAAACTGAACCACCAACAACTCTACTGCCAAGCACAAACTGAACTACAACACAACTTACTGCAAGCACAGAACTTGAACCACAACACAACTCTACTGCAAGACAAACTGAACCAAACAACCACTCTACTGCAAGCACAACTGAACCACAACACACACTCTAACTGCAAGCACAAACTGAACCACAACAACTCTACTGCAAGCACAACTGAACACACACACACCTACTGCAAAACTGAACCACAACACACTCTACTGCAAGCACAAACTGAACACAACACACACTCTACTGCAAAGCACAAACTAGAACCACAACACACACTCTGACGAAGCACAAACTGAACCACACACACTCTACTGCAAGCACAAACTGAACCACAACACACTCTACTGCAAACACAAACTGAACCACAACACTCTACTGCAAACCAAACTGAACCACAACACACACTCTACTGCAAGCACAAACTGAACACCACACTTACGCAAAAAACTGAACCACAACAACCTACTGCAAGCACAAACTGAACCACAACACACTCTACTGCAAGCACAAACTGAACCACAACACACATCTACTGAAACACAAACTGAACCACAACACACTTACTGCAAACACAAACTGAACCACAACAACACTCTACTGCAAGCACAAACTGAACCACAACCACTCCTGCATACAAATGAACAACACAAATCTACTGCAGCACAAACTGAACCACACACACACTCTACTGCAAGCACAAACTGAACCACAACAACACTCTACTGCAAGCACAACTGAACCAAACTAGAACAAAACAACACAACACACTCTACTGCAAGCACAACTGAACCAATAACACACTCTACTGCAAAGCACAAAACTGAACCACAACACACTCTACTGCAAGCACAACTGAACCCAACACACTCTACTGCAAGCACAAACTGAACCACAACACACACTCTACTGCAAGCACAAACTGAACCACAACACACACTCTACTGCAAGCACACAACTGAAACAACACACTCTACTGCAAGCACAAACTGAACCACAAACACACTCTACTGCAAGCACAAACTGAACAACACAAACATCTACTGCAAGCACAACTGAACCACAACACACTCTACTGCAAGCACAAACTGACACAACACCACTCTACTGCAAGCACAAACTGAACACAACACACTCTACTGCCAAGCAAACTGAACCACAACACACATCTACTGCAAGCAAAACTGAACCACAAACAACTCTACTGCAAAGCACAAACTGAACCAAACACACTCTACTGCAAACACAAACTGAACCAAACACACTCTACTGCAAGCACAAACTGAACCACAAACAAACTCTACTGCAAGCACAAAACTGAACCACAAACAACTCTACTGCAAAAAAACTGAACACAAACACTCTACTGCAAGACACAAAACTGAACCACAACACACTCTACTGCAAAAAAACTGAACCACAACACACTCTACTGCAAGCACAAACTGAAACAAACACACACTCTACTGCAAGCACAAACTGAACCACAAACTCTACTGCAAGCACAAACTGAACGACAATCACACGTCTCTGCAAAGCAAAACGAACAAATACACATCTATCAAAAAAACTGAACCACAAACATACTCTACTGCAGCATCAAACTGAACCACAACACACACTCTACTGCAAACACAAACTGAACTACAATACACTCTACTGCAAACACAAACTGAACCACAACACACACTCTACTGCAAGCACAAACTGAACCACGATACACACTCTACTGCAAACACAAACTGGGCTGAAGTTCAGTCTAGAGAAACTGTATCACTGGTGTTAACATGCCTGTGCTTCTAGAGGTTCTACCACTTATATAACCAGGACCAACAAACACAGTGAGCGAGGGGTCGAGTAGGACTGTGTGCTTGTTGATTGAATGCCACATTTGTTCTATCACTCCCCACCCTCTCGCTAATCGTTTTCCCCTCTGGTCACTCTCTCTCACACAAAGAGAAAGACACACACACACACACCGATTCAGGCAGGCATGTTAGTCTATAATTCCATAGGACCATGAGCTATTGAGCCAGACCTGCATCATTCTGACCGCTACAGACTATTTGGTCACTCCAGACTGCTTCAGTCCACTACTAGACCACCAAACATCACAGCAGACCACTAACTGTGAGTCCATTACAGTCTATTTCTGACCACTTTAGGCTACGACCAAGATGATACCAGTATGACGATACTCGTTACTAGTATCATGGTGGATTTCACTTTCACTTCTTCAGAAAAACAGCCCTAATGTTGGAAATAAACATCATTATGTTTAGGGGTGGAAGGTAGCCTAGTGGTTAGAGCGTTGGGCCAGTAACCGAAAGGTTGCTGGATTGAATCCCTGAGCTCACAAGTTAAAAATCTTTCGTTCTTCCCCTGAACAAGGCAGTTAACCCACTGTTCTCCGGTAGGCCGTCATTGTAAATAAGAATTTGTTCTTAACTGACTTGCCAAGTTAAACAAAGGTAAAATAAAAAAAATATGTTCTCATCCAGAGTCACATTTATTTATTTTCCAAGCACACAATATTTTACATACAGCAGGTTTCTTAAGGAACAAAGAATCTGCTTCGCGTTTTCATTGTTGCCATGGAAAAAATATTGCGATACTGGTATCGTCACAGCCCTACTTTAGACCAATTCAGAAACCGCTTCAGTCCACCTCAGCGCTCCTCGGTGAGGATGGAAGAAGCACCAGTAGCTCTGTATCTGTGTGTGTGTGTGTGTGTTTACCTATGTTTTCTCAGAGGCAATCAGTAACCCTTTGTGTTTGAGTGGGTGTACCTCCAATGCAACACAAACATGTCAGAGCCTGTATCCTTCAAACTAAAGGCCACGTGTATGAGTAAGGCCAGTGTGAGACCTCTTTGTATGCTCATGTGTGTATTTTCTGTCTTTGTGTCCGCTGTGTTAGGCATGAACTCGACTGAGCTGGCATGCTGAGAGACTCAAACTGCTCAATGCACACTCACACACACAGACACACACACACAGACAGACAGACACACTAGTGCTGAACGATTAACCAACATTTTTATTTTTGTTTTTTAAACAGTTCTTTGACCAAGGTTAGTTCAATTTTATAAATTCCATTTCAGGTTTTTTTCTTTCTCCTCAATGGGCAGTTTCTCCAGAGATGAATCAGATCAAGCCTGAACTGTGAGATGTAGTCGGAGCTGTATTTTCCAACAGGCCAATATACT
>NC_036839.1:32466601-32472044 GCF_002910315.2 Salvelinus sp. IW2-2015
GGATAAACCCACTGGGATTGAACACTGGGATTGAACCCCTGGATTAACCCACTGGGATTGAACCCACTGGGACTCACTGGGATTGAAACCACTGGGATAATGAACCACACTGGATTGAACCCACTGGGATGAAACCCACTGGGATGAAACCCACTGGGATTGAAACCCACTGGGATTGAACCACTGGATTGAACCCACTGGGATTGAACCCACTGGGAATTGAACCCACTGGGATGAAACCCACTGGGATTGACACCATGGATTAACCGCAGGACTGGGATGAAACCCACTGGGATGAAACCCACTGGGATTGAACCCACTGGGATTGAACCCACTGGGATTGAACCCACTGGGATTGAACCCACTGGGATGAACCCACTGGGATTGAACCCACTGGGATTGAACCCACTGGGATGAACACTGGGATGAACCCACTGGGAGATAACCCACGGGATTGAACCCACTGGGATTGAACCCACTGGGATTGAACCCACTGGG
This sequence comes from Salvelinus sp. IW2-2015, assembly GCF_002910315.2. Taxonomy (NCBI): domain Eukaryota; kingdom Metazoa; phylum Chordata; class Actinopteri; order Salmoniformes; family Salmonidae; genus Salvelinus; species Salvelinus sp. IW2-2015. Next base: position 32,467,100 of record NC_036839.1, read on the forward strand.
ATGAACCCACTGGGATTGAACCCACTGGGATTGAACCCACTGGGTGAACCACGATGGGATGAACCCACTGGGATTGAACCCATGGATTGAACCCACTGGGATTGAACCCACTGGGATTGAACCCACTGGGATTAAACCCACTGGGATTGAACCATGCGGATTGAACCCACTGGATGAAACCCGCTGGATGAAACCACTGGGGATTGAACCCCTGGGGGATTGAACCCACTGGGATTGAACCCACTGGGATGAAACCCACTGGGATTGAACCCACTGGGATGAACCACAGTCTATAGAGCTGGATTTCACAGTTTATACCACACCGGCATCCGTCCACGACAATTTACCAAGCTCAGTCGGAATTAATGCCTAAAGTTTTAACCCTATCCCGAAACTTAATCCTTCAATTAACCAGTCAGAAATAATGCCTAAACTTAACCTTAGAGTTGTTTCTTTGTGCCTAAATGTAACACGTTTGTCTCCGAAAGTCGGCAGATTAAGTCAGTTTACTCGTCAAAAATAKACGTTTGTCCAAGGACGTCGGGACATGAAGTCAGACTGATATCTTGTTGTGCACACACACAGACACAAACACATAAACACACAAACACACACACACACACACAAATACACACCAGGCGGCAGCATGCTAAAGCCCTTGAAGTCGGAACTAAACTCTTATTTATTTTGAAACCTCACTATGAAAACAATTCCTCAGCTTTACACAAATCTCTGAACAAACACACAGAGCTATAGCACCGGATAAGTATGGCAGTTAAATACAACACCCCACATACTCTGGTACAGACCATTTGGTACAGAACATCGTTATGTGTTGAACACGGAATAGGGTATAGCTCAGTTTGTTGTTTGGAAAGTTTTCTATTGAAAAAGTTTGGTTACTAGCTACCTTTTTGGATCCCACGATACGGTTAGCTTCAGTTGCTGGGACTGCTTTATCTGTCTAGGGACAACWAAAATTTGAAAAGCTGCGTAGCAGCTAGCCTAGCTGCTAACTAGCTAYCAAGCTAGTAAGGTTTCCTTGACAGCCTGAACACAGCCCGCAAAGTGGCTAGCACTTGTGGGCTGGGACAGCGGATTGTCACAGGCTTGTTTCTGTCTAAATCCCTGCTAAATGTTGCCATGTCTGGAACTGCGTGGAGTACCAGCGTTAGCCTACGTTGCTACCATGGCATCCAAAACCAAACGTGGGAGTCATGGACAGTGTTTCTCTATCACGGGTGAAGGATCTTTTAAATAAACAAAAAGGGTTCTACAAGCAGTTGTTATAACAGGAAAATAGCTTCCAGAGCTTTGTCCAAATACTGATGGACTCAACTAACAAAAGAATGGTCTGCAGTTCTCCCAAGGAGATGTGGATGTCCTGAATATGACTACAAACTGTAAGTTCTCTCGAGATGATGACAGCACTGTCTGTGGATCATTATTAACAATGTCTGGCAAAACAGACTAGAGGGACAGTCCRGGAGGAATAACATTGTTGTGGATGGCAAACCAGAGCACTGAGCACTGAGCCGAGTCTGAGGAGAAGGTAAGAAAAARTATCAGTGAAAAGCTGCAGATGGATCATATGAAGATTGAGGTGGAGCGCGCCCACAGGTCTGAAAAACCTGTAACCAGCCCAGGARACAGACCCAGGCCTATAGTGGTCAAGTTCCTGAGGTTTAAGGACAGAATGGCTGTTCTGGAGAGAGCCAAGAACTTTAGAGGAACCAAYATMTTCCACAATGAGGACTTCTCTGAGTCTATGCGCCAGAGGCGGAAATAACTTAACCCAGCTATGAAAGCTGCTAGAGAGTACGGGAACATTGCTTACATCCACTATGACAGGCTCATTGTCCACCCTCCTTCCCAAAAGCCTGAGAGGAATGAGAGAACCAAGACTCAGGGCCAGTAGCTTCAGCCCCACATTACACACACATTTTGTATTGATCACATATTCACTAWTGCTGCAGAGCTTATAGTGAGTCACCATAACATTGCGGCAATAACAAGGAAAGCCAAAGTGCCAAAGGTTGGGCCTAAAGTAAGTTATAAGAGATCATACAAAATGTTTTCTCAGGATTTTTTTGTTGAAGATGTAAAAAATCTATGTTGGTCTGATGTGCATGAGGGCGTGAATCCACATGCAGTACCGGAAGTGTTTGTACAATTATTCATACAAAAGGTTGACAAGCATGCAACTGTGAGACCCATTAGAGCCCCCTGATTTGATGATTAGTTKAAAAATGTTATGGTTCAAAGGAATGATGCAGTGGAGGTGGTTAACAAGCCAGGGTTCTCAGCTGATTGGTTGACATACTTTAAATTGAGAAATGTTGTGACTAAACTTAACAAAAAGAAGAATAAATGATTTTACCAAACAAAGACAAATGACATAAAACATAATGGAAAAAGCCTTTGGGTACTTTAAATGATATCATGGGCAGAAAAATCWATTCATCTCCATCATTCATTGAAGTTGATGGGTGATTTATAATCAAACCTTTCTATATGGTCAATCCTTTCAATGACTATTTCACTAGTAAAGTGGAAAAACTCAGAAGTGAAATGTCAACATTGAACAATGAACCATCATATTTTTGTATAAAAGATCTAATAATGAAAGAGAATAATTGCTGTTTTGAATTTGGTCACGTTAGTGTGGGAGAGGTGTAAAACCATTGTTATCCATCAATAATGATAAGCCACCAGGTATAGACAACCTTGATGGGAAACTATTGAGAACGGTAGCAGACTGTATTGCCACCCCTATTTGCTATATCTTTAACCAAAGCCTAAAGGAGTAGGTGTCCACAGTCGTGGAAGGAAGCTAAAGTCATTCCACTGCCTAAAAATAGTAAAGCACCCTTTGCTCTAACAGCCGCCCAATCAGTTGGCTGCCTGTTCTTAGTAAACTGATAGATAGGATTGTGCTTGACCAAATACAATGCTRTTTTTCAGAGAACAAGTTAACTAATTACTTTCAGCATGCATATAGAGAAGGGAACTCAACTTGTACTGCACTGACTCAGATGACTGATGATTGGTTAAAATAAATGGATAATACGATGATATTTGTAGCTGTATTGTTAGATTTTAGTGCAGCTTTTGATGTTATTGATCATAAATTGTTATTGAAGAAACTCCCTTGCTATGGCTTTACATCACCTGCTATCACATGGTTTGAGAGTTATTTATCCAATAGAACCCAGAGAGTGTTCTTCAATGGAAGCYTCCCTAACATCAGATTTGTACATTGCTGTGTCCCTCAGAGCGGTTACCTTGGGTGTTACTCTTCTCTATTTTGTACAAATAATTTGTCACTGGTCTTACACAAAGCTAGAATGACTATGCATGCGGACTACACGTCAGCACCCAAAGCCAGGGAGTTCACTGAAATTCTAAATAATGAGTTACAGTCAGTATCAGAATGGATGATTAATAATAAACTGATCTTAAATACATCTAAACCTAGGTAAAACATTGGATGGTCAATTGTCATGGGCAAGTCATATTGACAAAGTTGCTGTGAAGATGGGGAGGKGTATGTCTGTTCTAAAACGATGACACAAAAATCAACTGTACTAGTTGTTCAGGCGCTGGTCTTGTCCCATCTTGATTACTGTCTGGTAATATGGCCAAGGGCAGCAAAGAAAGACCTAGCAAAGCTGCAGCTGTCTCAAAACAGAGCAGCATGCCTTTAACTGCACATGCCGAACTAACATCAACAACATGAATGCCAGTCTTTCCTGGTTGAGGATTGACAAGAGATTAACTGCTTCTCCTAGTTTGTATGATAAATATTATTGTGACAAAAATTCCAGAGTGTCTGCATAATCAAATAACATTAAACTCAGACACCCATATATACCCCACAAAACATGCCACCAGGGGTCTCTTCAGACACCTATACATACCCCACAAGACATGCCACCAGGGGTCTCTTCAGACACCTATACATACCCCACAAGACATGCCACCAGGGGTCTCTTCAGACACCGGACACGATCATTACCCCAACAACATTGCCACCAGGGGTCTCTTCAGACACTAGACATTCCCCACAAGAGATGCCACCAGGGGTCTCTTTCAGAACCATACATACCCCACAAGACATGCCACCAGGTTTCTTCACAGTCCCCAAGTCCGAAACGAATTCACGGAAATGCAACGTTTTATACAGAGGCATGTATCGCATGGACATCTCCAAGTACCCAAGCAAACAGCTAAATATACCTACTTACACAAGACAATCTCCATGCAAGAAACGGACATGGCAGCGTCTCATTGAGCGCATGCAACACACCAACACACACACAGACACAACACACAGTATTTGTGATTGTAATTTTTATCGTTCACATTGTTGGTTCTATATAGTATATGTTACATTTGTGTGACTTTCCTTGCTATCAATGTATCAGTGTTTTGTTACTTGTCATGTTTTGTTTTTTTGAAGACCCCAGGAGAGTAGCTGCTGCTTCTGCAAAAGCTAATGGGATCCTAATAAACAAAAAAATACTCGTTGAGGCCTATTACAAACCTACACCGACCAACAAAAAAAGTATAAAATAAAAATATAAACATACACAGGCACGCAGTACAAAACACACACACACACACACACCACCACACACACACACACCACACACACACACACACACACCACACACACACACACACACACACACACACACACACACACACACACACACACCCTGCAAAGACAAATAGAAAATGCGGCGTCACTCTCAAAGAACACATTCCATGAAATACAGTGAAGCAAGTCTTTCTCACATCTGACTCAGAGTTTACAAAACACACACAGATAGAGAAGTTTCTAGAAACCTAAACATATCACGGTGTTAGCGTAGCCACTCTGTTACCCACCGCACGCTACACTGGCCCCTCAACACTCATCTGTCTGTTAACACTGGGGCCG
>NC_036839.1:32472069-32541866 GCF_002910315.2 Salvelinus sp. IW2-2015
TTACCATTGTACTGTGGACTTTCCTGGTCTATCAATGTATCAGTGTTTTGTACTTGTCATGTTTTGTTTTTTTGAAGACCCCAGGAAGAGTAGCTGCTGCTTCTGCAAAAGCTAATGGGGATCCTAATAAACAAATAAAATACTCGTTGAGGCCTATACAAACCTACACCGACAACAAAAAAAGATAAAATAAAAATATAAACATACACAGGCACGCAGTACAAACAACACACACACACACAACACACACACACACACACCACACACACACACACACACACACAACACACACACACACACACACACACACACCACACACACCACACACACACACCCTGCAAAGACAAATAGAAAATGCTGCGTCACTTCTCAAAGAACACATTCCATGAATATTCAGTGAAGCAAAGTGTTCTCCTACATTGACTCAGAGTTACAAAAACACACACAGATAGGAGAAGTGTTCTGGAAACCTAAACATATCACGGTGTTAGCGAGCCACTCTGTTACCCACCGCACCGTACACTGGCCCCTCAAACTCATCTGTCTGTTAACACTGGGGGCCGAGCTGCGCACTGGGCTTCTCGCTTGTCGGTTACACGGGGCTGTGTATGTGTGTGTGTGTGTGTGTGTATGTGTTGTATGTGTGTGTGGTTGTGTGTGTTGTGTGTGAGTCACAGTTGCAGCTGTCATAACGGCGTAACATAGCCCTTATTTAGAGCTCATTAGCGCACAGTGAAACAATAATAAGAGATTGTCAAATACACCAAACATTCACACACTCACACTGACAGGAGAGAGAGACAGATACAGAGACAGAGACAGGAGAGAGAGACAGAGACAGAGAGAGAGACAGAGAGGAGAGAGAGCAGAGAGAGAGAGAAGAGAGAGAAAAGACAGAGGACAGAGAGAGAGACAGAGAGAGAGAGACAGAGAGAGAGACACAGAGAGAGAAAGACAGAGACAGAGAGAAGAGGACAGAGAGAGCGCGACAGAGACCCAGAGAATAGAAGAGGAAAATTGCAGCTCAATACCATTTGTCTGTCTTTCTTTCACTTGTTTCTCTCCAGAGAACGAGACAGGAAGGAAATGGTCTTCTTTCTTTCTTACCCTTGACACCAGAACTTGACCTGGGAGATTACCTTTGATCTTTAATTCAACATGACTCATTCATCCTTCCACACACTCATCCATAGAATAGTGAATGCACAGAGAGTGGATCAATATCTTCACACAGCGATCAACACAGAAAACATTCCCATCTGAAAAGAGAGAAGAGGAGTAGATGGTCTCTTGACTTTCTGAGCTGTAGTCATTTCTCTGGGCACAGTGCTCCCATTGGAACAAAAAGTTCCCCTTACACACACCATCTCATCATATCACCATATCTTTGCACACACAATATCATATAACATAATCTTCTCCAGGCCTATTTCCCAGCCCTCCGCCCATGTCAAAACACCCAAAACACCAGCCCAGATCCCTATCATGTCCCAGCCCTCAGCAGCACACACCCATTCCTCTGATATCCCCCTCTCTCCATGGCCTCCAACTGCAGACATACACACAGAAAACTGGTCCTTCCTTCATCCTGATGAGGTGAGAGAGGAGGAGCTCACAGATATAACTACTGTAAGCTGGGCCCTCTACCATACACACAGAACTCCTCACCCAACCCTCATACACACACATACTGGGTTTCTAGTGGTTAGAGCAAAGGCCAGAAATGGCCGACAGGTATGAGGTGTGTGTATCTGTGTAATAGATCAGAACTTTACCACAGCTGAAACCGTGCTTTCAAAACATTACAAGGTACTGTGTACACTCAGAGCCAGTGTTGAGTATCGACTAGGAATGTATATTTCAGCGATGGAGAGGAAGGGAGGTGAAAGGGAGATAAAATAAGAAATAAAAAAGAGAGGGGGGAAGAGAGAGGGGGAGAAGAAACCAGAGGGCAAAATAAAGAAATAAATACAGAACTAAATATAAGTACAGGGAGTAGTATGACTGTCGTACCTTGGCAGGAGCTCCCTCTCTCCTCATAGCCGACGTTACACAGACACTTCCCTATGGGCACTAGCCACTCTCCCTCTGTACTACAGTACATACGTGGTGGCTCCTGCTCCTTGGAGTGATTGACACACGAGCCCTTCACCTCCACCAATGAATGAGAGTCCATGGGCACCGTGTCAGGGAATGAGGCCAGGTTCCTAACGATGAACGGGCACAGCTTAAAGTAGACCCTGACTGACACCAGCGCCACACACGCCCCCACGTCCTGGAACGCCAGGTAGAAGCCCTTCTTGGTAAGAGGCCCCACCTCCCGGACCTCCGTGTTGAGCTTCAGAATGCGGTCCCCCAGGTCCATTTGAGTGAAGCTCTCATCTGCAGCGATGGTGTCGATCTTGGAGAACTGGTGTTCTCTGAAGCGGCTGCCCTGGTCCTCATCCGTCTCCAGGTACAGCAGGTTGAAGGTCTCCTTGCAGGTCCCCAGGACCAGGGGGATGGAGTTACAGTCTCTCAGGGTGAACTTTAGCTCCACGTAGATCTTCTTGGCCGACTGGCGGGGGATCCAGTTGGTCCTCAGCCAGTTGTTCTGACTGTACTCCATCACGTTACACACCTGGAAGGTCCTGATGGGAGTGTAGTGCTCGTCTACTCCGCTGATCTCCTCCCACTGAGAAGAGAGAGATGGAGGGGGGAGGAAAGAAAGGGGGAGAGAGAAAGAATGTCATTCCAATTCTTTATTCTAAACACACCAGGATAATCATACATCATGTAGTTTAGTCTCCATGTCYCAACGGTTAAACTTTTAATCAAAGCTGTGATGAATAGGGAAACACTTGAACAATGGTTATTATTGTGGCTAAAGTGACACTTATTAAATTGCATGGCTTTAAATGACATTATTCTCCATCAGTCATGAATGGCTGAATGAATGAGTCTCTCCTACACACAGAGGTCTGCTCTGGGTAAGTGGAACTTCATTTTAATGATGAACATAGTGTGTTTTCTATTACAATAATAGTGATTTACTTGGCAACCAACAGCATTCATCATTTCTCTTATTTTAACCGTCCCCCATTTCTCTTGCTCTGTCAACATCATCCTTTCTCCACACTCCCTCTCTCTCTCTGATTGCAGCTGTTGAAGCCAGGTATTATTTTCACACACATCTTCTACATATGGAAGTCTCTTTCCAGCATTAGAGGGGATTCTTTGTCGTCCTTCCACAGACTTTTAGCAAGGGTACGAACAAGGGTACGAACAAACCTCTCTCTCTCTCTCACTTTGAAAGGAGATGACTGTTGGATCTAGGGAACAGGGTTTATACTATTACGAGTTCACGTGTCTTCATGTAGAGCGATATGATGCACATTGAAATATATAAAATGTAATTGTTAGTGCTGGCTCGTTCCACTAATGCTGTCTTTGTATAAGTTCTCTGTGATCCACAAACACTGGAAGAGGATCCCCCACACACACAGGCTTGCCAGCGCGGTTAGAGAGGGGCAGTGGAAGCAGAGGTTAGAAATGAAACCCAGGTGTGAGCTCAGAGTAACTGAGATATGCAATGGTGTTGTGTGTTGTGTGTGTGTGTGTGTGTGTGTGTGTGTGTGTGTGTGTGTGTGTGTTGTGTTGTGTGTGTGTGTGTGTTGTGTGTGTCGCGTGCGTGCGTGCGTGCGTGCGTGCGTGCGTGTGTGTGTACCATCCCATTCCAGAGAATGACTGTGCTTTAAACCACTGCTGACAAAACAAATGAAAGTTATTCTACGATGTGCAGATCATACACTGCAGAATAACATATTGCATGGACCATCCCCTGCCATACATGACATCATTGTGACAAACTTCACCTTTCCCTCGCTCCTTTCCACTATTCCTTTCTCCTTTTTACTTTCTCCCTCTCTTTCTCCCTCTCTTTCTCCCTCTCTTTCTGCATGTCTTTGACACACACACACACACACATGCACAGCATGAGACGTCATCTCTCAACTGTACAGCCTCTCGATCCTCTCTAGCTGTGATGATGACATTGGGCTTGTATAACTATCTCTTTACAGCACTGACACCAACAAGGAGGGGGAGAGGGGATAGAGAGAGGGGGGTTAGAAAAAGGGGGAAAGAGGAGAGAGAGAAATGAAACGGTTGAACCAGCAGTTGGCAAAGCCCTAACACGACTCCCCAGTGTGCACTGGCTATGAAGGCAGGCCAACAAGCATGCTCACACACACACACAAGCTGCCAGCTAGCTGAGTCTCTGGCAGCGGGGTAGTGAGAGAGGAGAGCTGGTGTTTCAGAGAGGGGGATATGTAATAACCTTATAATCCTTCTCCTGATCACGTTACAGTGGAATTACATTAGTTAGAAAAGACTGACATTTCTACAGCCCTGTGGTAGTATCATATACATGACCCCTGTGATTTAGCCTTCACAGACACACACTCACACACACACACACACACGTACAAGTGCATCCACTCTCACACACAAGTTTCTCCGTTTCCATACTCGTCCTCTTAATTGAAATGCCTGTGAGGTCAGAATTACAGTTACTGGGTTTCCATTATTAAAGGGAGAGAGTGGGAGGAGGGAAAGAGAGACAAAAGGTCAGAGAGAAAGAGTGTGTGTGCTCCAGAGAGAAACACACAGAGAGAGAGAGAGAAAGTGACAGATTGACAGACAGAATGTACTCTATCAGGCCAGTGTTAGGCAGTAGTAGGGGTCTAAAACTAGCAACACCACTTTTCTATATGTCAGCACAACTCTCTCACACTAATTGATATAAAACAACATTCAGACCCTACCCCTGAACTCTGACACCTGTCCCCAGGTCACGGGGGTCCACCTAATGATCAGACACTCTTGACCAAGAAGCGGGCTTCCCAGGCCACGTCAAAGGCCTGAGGGACACAATGACACATTTAATTKAGTTGTTTCCTTGTTTTCAACCATCTAAGGTATTTTCTGAACATAAAATTGAAACAATGTATATTATTTACAGTTTGAATCAATGTATTCAGGGTTTAGAAATGTAATGGAGCCGGACACCTGATATCGATGGCTGTGACCCAACAGAGAAGGTCAGTGGTGAAACCTGAAGCTTCATTGATCTGACTAATGTCCAATAAGGAGTCCGGTTCAGCTGCTTGATTGAGACAAGTCATTTCTTTACTTATTTTTCACTCTTAATTCTCTTCATTCCCACAGTGTGGTAGTAACCAGAGAAAAGACAAGTGCAGAGCAGCTTTAGTTTCCTGATCTGGGTCACCATGACAGAACTCAGAAGATTTTCATCACAGTTTTGACCAGAGAAAAACCAGAACACTACCTACCACCCCCCACCCCCCACCCCCCACCCCCTACAGTCCCCCTCTATAGCAGGCCCTCTCCAGGCCTCACCATGTGCTAATCTCTCGTTTATGGACAGGCTTTTCTCTTCTTCCCAGTGCAGCTGGGGGCCTCTCACTCAGTCAGACAGTCAGTCAGTTAGTCAGTCAGTCAGTTTGTATTTGGGGGAATATGGTGCTATGGTGACTAAGTGAGTTTGGGTATTACAATACATGGAGACTGAGGAGTGGTGACGCTGGCCAAAGAGCTGTGCCATTAGGCTCTGGACTGGAGAGCAGTAATGTAGTGTGTCTCTCTGGGATTGGATGGAGCGATGCAAGAGTGCATAGTGTGTACATGTCTTTGCAGGCCCAGACCTCAGGCTCCAGCACCATATAGAGTTTCTCATTAGTCCAGACATGATATTCAGTGGGAGATGAGTTCCTCCCTGGTTCCTCAGACAATGTGGAATATATCTGTAAATTGGTGGGGTAAATTGTTAGGGATTTCTCCTTCCAAAGATGTGAAACATAGGCCTGCTGAGGGCACCATGATGATGAGGTCGTCCACATCTTAATCTACAATGGATCCTAACGATGAGTCATCAAGAACTCCTAATCGACACCAGAGTGACCGTGACACACCCCCCAGGGCTATGACTGAATTAGAATGAGGCTAGTGTGCACAGTGGGGTTAGGGTGCACAGCGGGTTAGGGTGCACAGTGGGGCTAGGGTGCACAGCGGGGTAGGTGCACAGTTGGGTTAGGGTGCACAGTTGGGTTAGGGTGCACAGTGGTTGGTGCACAGTGGTTAGGTTCACAGTGGGTTAGGGTGACACAGTGGGTTAGGGTGCACAGTGGGGTTAGGGTGCACAGTTGGGTTAGGGTGCACAGTGGGTTGGGTGCACAGTGGGTAGGGTGCACAGTGGGGTTAGGTGCACAGTGGGTTAGGGTGCACAGTGGGGTTAGGGTGCACAGTGGGGTTAGGGTACACAGTGGGTTAGGTGCTGTTTGTGCTGTAACACCAGAGCCCTTTGCTTACAGACCAGGGGCATCTGTCACCATCAATGTGTGTGTGTGTGTTGTGTGTGTGTGTGTGGTGTGTGTTGTGTGTGTGTGTGTGTGTGTGTGTGTGTGTGTGTGTGTGTGTGTGTGTGTGTGTGTGTGTGTGTGTGTGTGTGTGTGTGTGTGTGTGTGGTGTGTTGTGTGGTGTGGGCCCCATGCCACCGTATTTTGAGAAATAATTTCAGAGGGACTGGCTCTCAGGACAGAATGCTTATCAGCCGCCGTCAGCCAACGACATGAGTAATACCCATGATTCACCTTGAGACGTGATCATCAGCACTCTCCTCTCCCCCTCTCTTTTCATTCAGTGCTCTCTGTCCACCTTCCTCTTCATCCAGCACACTCTCCTTCCCCTCTCTTTCTCTTCATCCCCTCTCTCTCACCATTCAAGACCACAGCAGGCAGTGGTTTCTGCAGAGTTATTCAGTAGTGTATCTACGTACCGTACCTTAGTTCAACCCACTCACTGTATTTTCAATCTGTTCTGAATCTTTCTAACTTACATAGAGGAATTCCCACTCTCAAAGGTTATGTCAATTACCCAACCTGGCTTCAAACCCAGTCCAAAATAAGCATGAAACATTAAAAGTCAGTGTTCTGTAAGTGTGTTTGGTTCAACCTTACAAAATAACCTCTAGGTTTTATAGTGCCGGTAGTTATATATAGCTGGGGGAAACCAGGGCTGGCAGCTCTATAGAACAAATGAGCGGATTACCTTCAGCTCCAGCCAGCCAACACTTAATAAAGTTCAGAGGAGAAATTGTCTGCTGCAGCCCATGAGGCCAGTTCTATAACGGGTAGACAAATAAACACAGTAGACCAACACACAGAATCACACACACACACACACACACACACACACACACACACACACACACACACACACACACCACACACCACACACACACACACACACACACACACACACACACACACACACACACACACACACACACACACACATACGCAGACTTAGACCGTGGCATTGGTAGAGACACGGGAGGAAGTAGGTAGAATAGGGAAGGAAGTCATGCAGTTTTGTGTTTTGATTGTTTTGTTGTACTACTGAGTTAGTAAGGTTTGATCTCTGTGTTGTAATACTAGGTTAGTTAGGGTTGATCTCTGTGTTGTAATACTAGGTTAGTTAGGGTTGATCTCTGTGTTGTAATGCTAGGTTAGTAAGGTTTGATTGTTTGTTGTACTACTGAGTTAGTAAGGTTTGATCTCTGTGTTGTATATTAGGTTAGTTAGGGTTGATCTCTGTGTTGTAATACTAGGTTAGTTAGGGTTGATCTCTGTGTTGTAATGCTAGGTTAGTAAGGTTTGATTGTTTTGTTGTACTACTGAGTTAGTAAGGTTTGATCTCTGTGTGTTAATGCTAGGTTAGTAAGGTTTGATCTCTGTGTTGTAATGCTAGGTTAGTAAGGTTTTATTGTTTTGTTGTACTACTGAGTTAGTAAGGTTTGATCTCTGTGTTGTAATACTAGGTTAGTAAGGGTTGATCTCTGTGTTGTAATACTAGGTTAGTAAGGTTTGATCTCTGTGTTGTAATGCTAGGTTAGTAAGTTTGATCTCTGTGTTGTAATGCTAGGTTAGTAAGGTTTGATCTCTGTGTTGTAATGCTAGGTTAGTAAAGTTTGATTGCTTTGTTGTACTACTGAGTTAGTAAGGTTTGATCTCTGTGTTGTAATACTAGGTTAGTAAGGTTGATCTCTGTGTTGTAATACTAGGTTAGTTAGGGTTGATCTCTGTGTTGTAATGCTAGGTTAGTAAGGTTTGACTCTGTGTTGTAATGCTAGGTTAGTAAGGTTTGATTGTTTTGTTGTACTACTGAGTTAGTAAGTTTGATCTCTGTGTTGTAATACTAGGTTAGTAAGGGGGTGATCTCTGTGTTGTAATACTAAGTTAGGAAGGTTTGATCTCTGTGTTGTAATACTAGGTTAGTAAGGTTTGATCTCTGTGTTGTAATGCTAGGTTAGTAAGGTTTGATCTCTGTGTTGTAATGCGTAGGTTAGTAAGGTTTGATCTCTGTGTTGTAATACTAAGTTAGTAAGGTTTGATCTCTGTGTTGTAATACCAGATTAGTAAGGTTTGATCTCTGTGTTGTAATGCTAGGTTAGTAAGGTTTGATTGCTTTGTTGTACTACTAAGTAGGGCTGGGCGGTATACCGTATTTTACTATATACCGGTATTGATGCACAGACCGGTTTGGGTTTTTACYTTACCTTCTATAACGATATTTGAATGTTTGGTTTCTTAAATGTGATATGCTGTGTGTAACGTCCATTTTTATAACTTACACCACTACTTGAGTCATCCCTCTCCGCTCTCTCTCTCCATGCCACTTTCCACACAGACATAGCCCCGCCCCTTGCCACTCAAGCAGTGCATTTGTTGTTGCTTGACAACGAGACACTTGCGTTCAGTCTGCATGGTGAATGCAGCACATGCAACCATGTTGATGACAACAATGTTTCCTCTTGCTTCTTAATATAAATCCTCTATAATTACAATATTAGTTTGTGTTTCTTACATCTGCAAACAGCTAGTTTGTCTTTTCTTAGCAAGTTTTAGMTAAATCGTGTTAGCCGCTAACGCTAATCACTAGTTAGCAGGCTAGCTAGCTAATAAATGTCAGAAACTGATGGAAATGCAGGAAATAATTTTTGGTTGAAGTTGAATTGAACAGTATAAAACAATCAGAATGGAGAAAGATCCATTGACATCACTGAGAATGTATGTGTTGCCACAGTAGGGTCACTCACTACTCATCAAGCACATGTACAACTTTTATTATTCAAAAACATAAAATACCATCATACTGTCCAAAATATGGAAAAATACTCTGATATGATATTTTGGCCATATCGCCCAGCCGTACTACTAAGTTAATAAGGTTTGATTGCTTTGTTGTACTACGATGCTAGTTAGGGCTTTATTAACATGTGTTGTTGTTCTGTTTTTTCCAACAATCCAAACCATATTACATAACATATATAACATATATGTYATATGTACATCTATAACCATATTACAAGCTGATCCTCCTCCTCTTTAACAAGACCAAAAAACACAATCTGTCTCCCCATCCACCCATTTGTTGAGCCCATCACATACTTAACCTATGGATAGGTTAATCCCACTTGATTTAGCTCATAGGATTACAGAAAAGAAGATAAGCTTGTATTGTTTGTTCGAAATGTCCTAAGCACCATTAAAACCTACAAATCTTCTGACAGGACAGAATGCTGACAAACAGGWTAGAATGTAAAGACGTGTGTAAACCATGAGACATGTATCTACGACATGTATCTACTACTCACCCCGTGTGATGGGTAGGAGATCCATCCCAGCTCCCCCTGGCTGGCTTTGGAGTCCAACAGGTTCACTGTAGAGAGGAGGAGAATAACAACAGGGATGAGTGTCGGGAAGTGACTATGGGAAAGCAGGTAGTCCTGGCACCACTGTGGACATTTTGAATCACTATCCTTCTGATGTCTAATTAGCCTCATCCTCCTTTCTCTCTAAACCTGGCCTTGGGTCCTCTAGTCAAGAGCCATTACCAGGATAGTATTTACCCAGCTGCTCAATTCTCAGGACTCCTTAGAACACATAGACACACACACCAGGCCTGTTTCCCTCTGAGGACTTCCTAAAGCTAACCAAAACAGAGAGAGCCTGCTGCACTGTCCTCCAAAGCAAGAGATGTTCTGTTTTGTGGCGACCTGGAAGGCTGTTGAGTCACTGCTACAGCTGTGTGAACTGTCCCTCCTCTGAGTTGTATAGTACTGATACACATGTACTGTACGGTCAGGAAACCACATATGCTGTTACCAATCTTTGGATCTACAATCCCTGTCAGCCTGTAACTCTCATGTTCTAAGCTTTATAATGGCTTCTTTAGGTTTTCAGATAAATCATGGGCTCTGACTGTACATATGTACAACATTCATTATTACACTGTAAATATGGAAATTATTATATTATTTCACAAATTCTAGCTTTTAATTAATTCTTTAGTTGTTAATTAATTTAAACTTCTGTCTAACGGTCATCGAGAGCTATGGTTAGATTGTGTGATCTGAATGGTGTGAGTGTTATCAGACATACAGTACATGACCAAAAGTGTGTGGACACCTGCTCGACGAACATCTCATTCAAAAATCATGGGCATTAATATGGAGTTGGTTACCCCTTTGCTGCTATAACAGCCTCCACTCTTCTGGGAAGGCTTTTCACTAGATGTTGGAACATTGTCGTGGGGACTTGCTTCCATTCAGCCACAAGAGCATTAGTGAGGTCAGGCACTGATGTAGGGGGATTAGGCCTGGCTTGCAATCACCGTTCCACTTCATCCCAAAGGTGTTCGATGGGGTTGAGGTCAGGACTATGTGCAGGCCAGTCAAGCTCTTCCACAACGATCTCGACAAACCATTTCTGTATGGACCTCACTTTGTGCACGGGGGCATTGTCATGCTGAAACAGGAAAGGGCCTCCCCCAAACTGTTGCCACAAAGATGGAAGCACAGAATTGTCTAGAATGTCATTGTATGCTGTAGCGTTAAGATTTCCCTTCACTGGAACTAAGGGGCCTACCCCGAACCATGAAAAACAGCCCGAGAATTATTCCTCCTCCACCAAACTTTATTTTTGTGTGTGTTATCTTTATGTATCTTTTTTTTACTCAGGACCCACACAGGAGCTCAACTTTACAGTTGGCACTATGCATTGGGGCAGGTAGCGTTCTCCTGACATCCGTCAAACACAGATTCGTCCGTCGGACTGCCAGATTGTGTAGCGTGATTGATCACTCAAGAGAACGCATTTCCACTGCTCCAGAGTTTAATGGTGGAGAGCTTTACACCACTCTAGCCGACAGTTGGCATTTTGCATTGTGATCTTAGGCTTGTGTGAGGCTGCCTGGCMATGGAAGCCCATTTCATGAAGCTCCCGACGAACAGTTTTTGTGCTAACGTTGCTTCCAGAGGCAGTTTGGAACTCAGTAGTGATTGTTGCAACCGAGGACAGATACTTTTTAAGCGCTTCAGCACTCGTCAGTCCCGTTCTGTGAGCTTGTGTGACTTACCACTTCGCATTTGAGCCGTTGTTGCTCCTAAACATTTCCACTTCACAATAAAAGCACTTACAGTTGACCAGGGCAGCTTTAGCAGGGCAGAAATTTGACAAACTGACATGTTGTAAAAGTGGCATCCTATGACGACAGGTGTGGCTGAAATAGAAGGGGTCTCCACAAACTTTTGTATATATAGTGTAGGTGGACCTATGTCGGCGAATACAGCACGGCTTGAAATGCTGCTCTCCCAATCAGCATCCAGAATCCAAACAACCCGTTTTATAATTACTAAGACAGAACAGTATGATAAGAGCTGTGACACAGGGCCTCTGGTGGGCTGCAGTGCCGCTAGTGCAACAACAAAGCAGGGAAAAAGCTAATTTAATCTTGATTCAATCTTCCTTCAAGATCTGTGTTTTCTAGGGAGGCTGGGATCAGATATGCTGACTAACAAGTGTTTGAGAGGAGAGTGAAGATCTGTGTTTTCTAGGGAGGCTGGGATCAGATATGCTGACTAACAAGTGTTTGAGAGAAGAGTGAAGATCTGTGTTTTCTAGGGAGGCTGGGATCAGATATGCTGACTAACAAGTGTTTGAGAGGAGAGTGAAGATCTGTGTAAGTCTCTATGGCAGGGTTCCTCAACTGGCTGTCCGCAGGTGGTTTTATTTGGCGCCCCAAGTTTTCGTGGGGAAAAAATGTTTTACAAACATTGTTGGACATAAAAACACCAGGAAATCTGCTCAAAATTATACTAATTTTGGAAATCTGTTCCCAGGTATTCCTGCGCATAACAGAGAGACACATCTGATTGTATACAAATATAAGCAAGGTTTGAAATGATTATGTTTTAGTCAAACATTATATCTGTTTGGGCTTCTTGAGGTCTACAAATGAATTATAATTCTGTTCCAGCCCCCGACCATCCACTCAAGAAGAAAATCGGCTGAAGCTAGTTTATGATCCCTGCTCTATGAGGAGTTCTGAACATGCTCCCAATTGGGAGAGGAAATTATATTGATTTTCTACCTCCCTTTCCAGTTTGCACAGGATCGAGGACAGTGCAGAGTGGAGAAGAGAGAGTATAGGAGGGGAGAGGAAAATAAAGATTATTAGCACATTCCAGACTGAAGCCAACAAAATTGAGGCTCACCTAAATTCTAGCCAAACAGGGTCCGCACGCACACACAAACTCCTATTAAAGCTAATAAAGCTATCTGCTGCTGTCAGATTATAGCAGTGCAGCATCCAGCTACATTGGTTCCAATTTACATTTCTCAACGAGCCAGGCCCCATCTCAAATTGAGCCAAGCGAGGGAATTTGAGAGCAGAAAATTAGATGGCTCTATCTGAAGCTGCCTCTCCAGCTGCATGGGCCGGAAATCACCACCAAAGTCCCACACACTCACACAAAGATCCACATGCACACAAACACACACACACACAAATACATGCCCAGACACTCACACAGAACACTCACACAGACACTCTCTCGTCAGTGTGACTACCCAGTCAGTCGGCCGTAGTGTGTTTCAGAAAGCACAGACTTTTTATGGTAACTAACAGTAAAGAACAGTATTAATAGCAGTCTTCTGAGTAGACTACTGCTGGTCTCTGGTCTGGGCGCAAACAACATGGGATCAGTCAGGTGAGTCAATACGGGAAAGACAGAGACAGAGTAAAACCACAGGCCTAATAGTTCCATCTGATGTAGAGAATTAGCTTTTATTGAAGATTTCAGCTCTGCAGCAAGGTATACACAGGGTTGTAGGCAGACAGGATGCACAGTGAGCAGTGTCTGCAGGAACACATCAATATGATATAGAAATCAGTCTGCCCAGACTGTAGGGAACACGCCTGTTATGACTGTCGGTTGTGTATGTGTGTAAGGGTCTGCAGTAGTCTGTCTGCAGCCAGGCACATCTGCAGGTTGTGACTGTGTGTTCAGGGTGAAATGTTCTCCTCCCATCATGAATTATTCACACCGAGTGTCGCTGTGTCTGATGCTGCTGCTGGTTCCTCTCACAGCTCATGCATGCAACTAGCTCACAGTCTCACATCAGAATTAGACGTTCATCCATGTTTCTCAAACGTCAAATTTCGAAGTTGTTCCAAACGTTATATTTTGAAGTGAAGGTTAGGTATTAACTCTGAATGGTTAAGATAGGCTTAAAAAAACTTTTTATCGCTGGATTTGAACATGCAACCTTTGGCACCAGAGGCTCTAGGGGCAACAGTGAGCGCTGTCCTGTCTCGACTTCCTCAGGCATGGATGGAAGCCGAATACTGACTTGTATCACGTGTGACGTGGCTGCATACACGCATGTACACACAGTCTGTCTCTCTAATAAACACATACATTGTGAGATATTGGATAACCTATAAACACCGCCTATACATCACCTCCACCACTTTACACTGCTATACCTACAAGTTGACTCATAACCCACAGTCCCCGCGGTTATGTCCGCAGGGTCATTAAATATCGGGGCAGACAGGTTACGGTCATTAAATATTGTGTGGCTGAAGGGCGTAAAGAGCAACAATACCTTAAAAAAGTAATACATGTATAATTCTCGAGCAATTTAGGCTTCATTGAGGTCTTTCTTTTAGGCTATCTGGTATTAGCGTATAAGCCTAAACTTTAGGGCTTAACTGTAGCTCGCCAAATAGCCTACACAGCCAATCGCCAAATAATGCTTTTGGGAGCTAGCAGAAAAAAATTACGTACATTTCATTCAATAAGACAAAAGCTGCAAAAGGAGAGTTGAAAATAAAGAGACGGGAGGGGCCAGAAAAGTAATGTTTGCAAAAGATTTGGTGAAGTGGAAAAATATGATAATAGCAGTGCCGGCTATGTTATGTGTGATGTTTGTGAAGCGCTATGCAAAATCGACAGTCACAAGACGGGAGTTCAAATAGGACTATGGCACGTCAAGGGAACTGTAGCCTACTGTTCAGATGGGTTGAATGGAAACTGAAATCTGGACACTGACTGTAGGTCTATAACCTCTCACATAGCCTTAATAATAACTCCTGTAGAATTAAGCATTTATTGCAGTAAAATTATACACCAAAATAAGGCAACAATTGGACTTGGGAACAGGAGTGGAGAAATATTATTTATTTATTTATGCATCTTGAGATAATTAAATGCTCAGTTAGATACCATCTGTAGAGGTGCGGTCTTAATCATAAAAGCATCATGAAAGCTGATAGTATTTCAACAACTTAAAATATGCATCGAAGCCGGACTGAAATCTTATCAGAAACACGTTGGGTCGTTTTCACAGCTTGCTTTTTCCTTACAACCGGTCAAACTGATGTCATTTGGACATTTTGCACATAMAATCTTTACTTTTTTGCGTTATTGTATTTTTCCCTCAGTCCCTAACTAAACGTATTTGCTCTGCGAAAGATGAAAGAAAAAACTTTACCGATGTCAACTAGAATGAAACATCCATTCTATCGACCTATTCCATTATTCTGTTGAGCAAAGGTGTATTTAGTCTTCTAGGGCAACATACGACAAAATAGAAGATACATGTATCTAATTACAGACAAGTTGACTAACAAATAGCCTACCAAAATGTCGGAAATTATAAGCAGAAACATATCGAAATCAGGCAAAAAAAATCCTGCACCCCGGTCAAAAAAGAATCGTTATGCCGTCATTGACTGTAGCCTATAGCGTATTTTCTATATTAGCGGGTAAGGGTTGGGTGCGGACCTCAGATTTTCAATTTATCACATATAGTCGGGCGGATGCGGATGGGTTATTAGCAATTGCAGGCAGATGCGGATGAACAAACAGCTGATCCGCGCACCACTAACCTACAGGCCTCCCATCCAGCAGATAGGTATATCACACACACACACAGAGAGAGAGAGAGAGAAAGAGATGGAGCACTATTTTTAAAGCGGGAGCATGTGTAAGCACATTTCCAGACCCCCTGAAAGGTACCATCGCTCACAAACCTCTGCTCCTCCCAGCGGGGCTACTGCCCCGGCCTCTCCGGGCAAGGCCTCCCTGCCACCGGCTAAAAATACCACCGCCTCCCGGCGCCCTGGCAGGGAGAGAAACTACCGCGCGTCACGCAGCCAGACTCACCACTGCCGCCTATTCACACACGCACGCGCTCCCGCACACATAGGCTAAATTTAGGCCTACCAAGCCTTTCTTTCATTTTATGCTGCGCACTCACTGCTCAAAGTTAACTTACACTGAGAAAATACACTGATCCGTTGGTGCAAGAATCCCTCTTCAAATCAAGCCAATAGGCCTACAATATCACATACATTCTGGCCAAATTATCCCCCCTAAAATGAACAATCCTAAAAGTGGCCGTATTACTTTCTACTCCTGGGGTAGACGAATTGCAATACGAGACACAGTGTCGTAGCTCATCAAAGTTCGCCCATGACTATGGCTTTAGACAAGCACTGCTAAATGGCAGAAACATGTATTTGCTTCTGTAAATATGAGTGTGTATAGCAGGTAGTCTGCCCAGATAAGAGATGAGATATTAAATAAGAGTCATCGCTATAACTCTGTGTTGTGGATTACAGGGACATACAGTATTACGGTAGGGAGTTTATCCATTGTCCTGCTACTAGCCTTAACCAATAGCATGTGGTCCTATACACATTTGATCAAAGTCATAGCCTATTGAAAACATGAATATATGGACATGGTGATACAATTCAGTATATAGGTCGCACCATTTTCACAGCATTGTTTTCTCTGAACAGCCAATAATTCAATTTGAATTATGAGTCTATATAGGCAGGTCCAAGTGAAGGGGTATTTCACAATTCGTTGTTCTTTATTTTGGTTGATTTTATTTTTGTTATTTTAAAGAAAACTACAATTACCTTATGTGGAAGGTAGAAAAAATTGCGTCACCAAGTTTTGGTCCATGACCGAATAGTCTGACCTCGCAGTAGGACTCTGCCCTAGCACACTCCCAGCTAGCATTCATATGGCTTTTAAAATAGCACAATATCCTGCTAAAACTTTAACAATATATTTATCTGCAAAAGCAATATATTTTTCTTATGTCAGTTCAAATTGGTTTTAAGTGCAATGGGTTTTGAAGATCTCACGAGGACCTGATGAAACAGCATCAGATAAAACAATAATAATGGGTGGTATAATGATGTGGGGAAAAATATAGCATGGAAGTACTGAGAACAACTTTTCTAAACTTGTCTAGTGTTGCAATAGGCATAAGTTCATCCAAAAGAAAACAATAAAAAAAGATATAGGTATAAGTAAATWAATTAATTAACATTTATAAAGTTGAAGGCCTGGTGGGGAAACATCAGATCCCTAAAATCTATTTTAACATTAAAATGCTGATCATGCGTAGGGCGAAGCATGCGCGTGATGTTGAAACTGTACCTTGCCGAAGTTGTTGAAAGATTTATTCGTTCATCAAATAAACACAAGAGTAGCTAGAAGTTTGCAATAAAAACAAACAATATATGTTGGCTAATTATTAAGAGTATTGTCATCATCATGATCATTAGGCCTATAATTAATGATAATGATGAATAGCCTGATATTATTGTGTAATTATCGTTAGTATAATTAACCTAATGAACCTCTAAATCTTGAGAGGAAGCATAAAAGGTGACATAATCTTAGTTGTCATGTAATAGTTAAGTTTTACATTTCTAAAACGTCCATATTTTCCCCCGCCTTACAACAGGACTATATCACCTGCTTCACAGTTTATTCTGAACATTCACAAAACACACACACACGCGCACGGTCAGGTTGTCCTAAAGCTATCCTATATCACAGTCTATTATTTTAGGGTATGGGTTTTATATAATGCAGCCCAATGAGCCATGCGAGTCGTGGTTCTGCTAAGCCCCAAAGTAGGGCGTTACGGATTGAACAGTGGTTGGACTATTACTATTGTCGATTCACGACTTTGTATGCTCTGAAATGGTAGATATGATATTTAGCAACAAAATGCAGTGAATATTTCCAATAGGACGTTATTTTATTTAACTAGGCAAGTCAGTTAAGAACAAATTCTTATTTACAATGACGGCCTACACCGGCCAAACCCTAACCCGGACGACGTAGGGTCAATTGTTGATGCATAGCCTATAAACTTAACCTACATTTTGCGGAAAAAAGCTATATAGGCATATCAAATAAGATCAACTTGTATATAGCCAAGGCCCCATTTTTTGTTCTGCACTCATAAAAGTAAATAAACCAGATATCCATGCTCCATGTACTCTGAATTTTAAAATTCACGGAGAAAATGTGGCTTTGTGCTAAAAGTTTTCTTTATGAAAGGGACTTATGCAGTGTAGCCTGTAAAGGAAGGGAGGGGGTTCTGACTTAACCGGGCCCCGATGACACSGTGCCTCGAGCACAAAAACAGCATCAAACAGGGAGACGATTCCTCTCTTCCCTCTTCCTCCGCAGAGTGTGCATTTTCTGTTTCTGATAGAAGTATTTTTGATACTTCTATTATTACAGATAGGCTAGAGCGCGTGAGGCTTCACGGTGAGAACGGCTCGATACTGACACTCTCTGGTAGACAGACCGGGTGTTTCGGATGGCCATACATTGCACGAAAGCAGACTTTTATAAACAATAACCTACAGACTACGAAAATAATAGGCAATTAGCAACGGATATATAGCCTATTGTTATTAGATTATTCTACCACCACAGGAGATAATAATAACTTCAAAACCAATAAATAAGTGCATAGCCTACATAGCCCTAAACAATAATTAGGCTAACAAAAATAGAACGACTAGGCCTATATTTGACTTGACTATACTGTGTATGTCGACGTCTGGCCTGCCGAAATCGAGCTGTGTGTGCTACTGGAAGTAGTGAGGTGAATAAAAGTGTAAAACAGTAAAAGCAGCCAAAAAGCATGTGCTGAAGAATCGAAAATATCAAAGATGAAATAATCCCCTCAAAATGTCAGACGTTTCTAAAAACAAAACACATAAATTGTGTCCGGCCAATCCCAACATGCTGCCCAGAGACCCATAAATATAATTAGGCCTACATCAAATCGAAAAACAAAAGTCACTTCATAATCTCCGAGCTTGGTTTATTAACCGTTTATATAGCCTATGAGTTAGACTACAATATAGGTCTAAAGATGAGACAAGGCGATACGCGCCTCTACCCAGCAGTTTACATGCATGGAGGAATGACTGGTTTGTAGCAATAGTAATTCCTTCCCGTTACAATACATTGATCATCTTAAAGAGCTATGATGTGGATTGAAATCTAGGCATTTTTATTGCCCAAAGACAAAGTTGTGTTATGTGGCCTTAACTTTGACCTCTCGCGCTGGCATAGGCCTAATCTGTCTGATCTTTGAGCATTATTCGTTGTTCATTTTGATACCATATTCTCAGGCCATTTTTTAATATTCAAGCGTTGTCCTTTCCTACAAGAAAAACACAAAAGTGATACTGTGGTCGCCTATGGTATAGGCTTCGTGCTGTAGACGATATGTCCACTCTGTTGCAACAAAGAATAGGCCTATGGGGAAATGCTGTCTAGTCGCTCGCACGTTTTCGGTTGTGTGCCTTCAAGGTCCTAGGCTATTTATTCACTTAAAGTGTTTATAGGCCTATATGTTTACAGTTCAATTATGTTACAATTCATCAGGGAAAATATATTCTATAACATGTTCTCAAATTTGAACTATAATGCCTATAACTAATGCGAAGCCTATTTCCATGTAAAAACAAGTCAATAATAGCATGACAATAAATATCTTCATTTTACTGAGCTCACCCTTGATTAGTATTTGGCTTTGTCTCACTATTGACGGTCCAAGTAGGCTACAGGAATTTCTCAAAGTACAATTACAGAGGAGCTTTGCCATTTTAAACTATAGGCCAATCATTTCATAACTGGACCATGTGTGTGCATGCGTATGTGCGGCGCGATAATAAACAACCCATCGAGAGTGCGTGCGTCCGCGGCGCGATAATAAACAACCCGTCGAGATCGGCCTATTCAAGGAAAAGTAGCCAATGGGTTAGTTAAGCAATGGAAATATCGAGTGGATGAGTCCTTGCGTACAGCGCGCTATGGGATATCAATCAGGAGAGTGTGCGTGTTCCTTCGAGCACGTCTCCACAAAGTGGGGCATATTTATATAACCCAATAAACTATCCGTGTGAATGAATACTAATTCATATGAATAGGCTGCATTTTCTAAATACACATCTATTTAGGCTAATGTGTGATCCGCTTGGGTTAAGAGGAGCGGAGGTCCACTGCCTGCCTCTGGTTCTTTAGTGTGCACTACAGCGCTTGAACTGCCTGCTTCTACTCGGTATTGTTGTCTTGGGACAATAGCCTACATGGGCATCTGTGAGTTATAATACCAAACATCAAAATGAACACTTCCGCATCCACGTTTAAAAATGTATTATTATCACTATTTAGAGAATAATGATGGAATACCAATCGTTAATTCCAACCTATAGATGCACGGACACCCCAGTGTTAAATGCCTAAAGCTGATTATCGTGATCCCCCATCCAATACCAGTTTCCATCGATTTACCAGCGGGCCAAAGCTCTTAATGAGAGTTTAAAACGCCACACGGAGTCCGTGCATCAATCCYTCTATTGCATTACATCCATMTTGGATCAAAACACAGAGTGGGTTAAAATAATTACACGATCATTTAAAAATGTGCAAAAACTCCGCCATGACAATTTTTGGACATGGTCTAACATGACATGTCCTGGCTGTCCCGTCCATCCACAGCATCAGTGCTGTTAGAACAACCTTAAATGTCTGGGGTCCAGACTGCAACACGAGCCGCTGCAGCCTAACGCTCTCTCTCTCTGGGAGCGAACACATAACCTATCTCCCCTCTCTAACATGGATCTTTACTCTTTCTCTTTTTATGTCAGACACTCTCTCACTCACTCTTACCTTCATTGGACGGGTGGATGGTCAGAAGTGCTGAGCGAATAAACGACAAGATGAACAGTAAAATAAAAAGTAGTATTGGTTTCGCGCGCGGTTTGCAATCCATGACGGCAGGCAGTTCAGAGGGCAAGACAGCGCGAGGTACATATCTCCGTAAAGCATGCGCCACTGAATGATGTGAGTTCGCTCTTTGGTTCAGACAAGAGGCTCGCGTTCAACTCGGCTCCGGGGCTGATGTCAACTTTGACACCGGAGAATGAGGAGGAGTCTGCGCTCTCTCTGTCTTACTCTCTCACTCGCTCTACTGAACGGAGACTGGCTGGAGCGGGGGCTCTCGTTTTCTGCAGGGTCCTACAGAGCTAAATCGATTGGTGAAGAGACAGTCAAGTTCACAAGAGGTCATTTTCCCAACAGATTATCAGAAGTAGAAAGCAGCAGTCCAGCAGCATTCCCTCTCCAAGCATTAGCCCAGGAGCCAGCAGCATTCCTTCTCCAAGCATTAGCCCTAGCAGTACTACAGCATTCCTTCTCCAAGCATTGCCCAGGAGTCCAGCAGCATTCCTTCTCCAAGCATTAGCCCCTAGGAAGTTCAGCAGCATTCCTCTTCCCAAGCAATTAGCCCTAGCAGTCCTAGCAGCATTCCCTTCTCCAAGCATTAGCCCAGGAGTCCAGCAGCATTCCTTCTCCAAGCATTAGCCCTAGCAGTCCTGGAGCATTCCTTCTCCAAGCATTAGCCCCAGGAGTCCAGCAGATTCCTTCTCCAAGCATAGCCCTAGCAGTCCTGCGCATTCCTTCTCCAAGCATTAGCCCTAGCAGTCCAGCAGCATCCCCTTCTCCAAGCATTAGCCCCAGGAGTCCAGCAGCATTCCTTCTCCAAGCATTAGCCCCAGGAGTCCAGCAGCATTCCCTCGCCAAGCATTAGCCCCAGGAGTCCTGCACATCCTTCTCAAGCATTAGCCCAGGAGTCCAGAGCATTCCTCTCAAGCATTGCCCTAGCAGTCCTGCAGCATTCCTTCTCCAAGCATTAGCCTAGCAGTCCTGCAGCATTCCTTCTCCAAGCATTAGCCCTAGCAGTCCTGCAGCATCCTTCTCCAAGCATTAGCCCTAGCAGTCCAGCAGCATTCCTTCTCAAGCATTAGCCCTAGCAGTCCAGCAGCATTCCCTCTCCAAGCATTAGCCCTAGCAGTCCAGCAGCATTCCCTCTTCCTAAGCATTAGCCCTAGGAGTCCAGCAGCATTCCTCTCCAAGCATTAGCCCTAGCAGTCCTGCAGCATTCCTCTCCAAGCATTAGCCATAGCAGTTCTCAGGCATTCCTTCTCCAAGCATTAGCCCTAGCAGTCCTGCAGCATTCCTTCTCCAAGCATTAGCCCCAGGAGTCCCAGCAGCATTCCTTCTCCAAGCATTAGCCCTAGCAGTCCTGCAGCATTCCTTCTCCAAGCATTAGCCCTAGCAGTCGAGCAGCATTCCCTCAAGCATTAGCCCCAGGAGTCCAGCAGCATTCCTTCTCCAAGCATTAGCCCAGGAGTCCAGCAGCATTCCCTCTCCAAGCATTAGCCCCAGGAGTCCTGCAGCATTCCTTCTCCAAGCATTAGGCCCAGGAGTCCAGCAGCATTCCTTCCAAGCATTAGCCCTAGCAGTCCTGCAGCATCTTCTCCAAGCATTAGCCCTAGCAGTCCTGCAGCATTCCTTCTCCAACATTAGCCCTAGCAGTCCTGCAGCATCCTTCTCCAAGCATTAGCCCTAGCAGTCCTGCAGCATTCCTTCTCCAAGCATTAGCCCTAGCAGTCCTGCAGCATTCCTTCTCAAGCATTAGCCCTAGCAGTCCTGCAGCATTCCTTCTCCAAGCATTAGCCCTAGGAGTCCAGCAGCATTCCTCTCCAAGCATTAGCCCTAGCAGTCCAGAAGCATTCCTCCCAAGCATTAGCCCAGGAGTCCACAGACAGCATTCCTTCTCCAAGCATTAGCCCAGAGTCCAGCAGCATTCCCTCTCCAAGCATTAGCCCCAGAGTCCTGCAGCATTCCTTCTCCAAGCATTAGCCCCAGGAGTCCAGCAGCATTCCCTCTCCAAGCATTAGCCCTAGCAGTCCTGCAGCATTCCTTCTCCAAGCATTAGCCCTAGCAGTCCTGCAGCATTCCTTCTCCAGCATTAGCCCAGGGGTCCAGCAGCATTCCTCTCCAAGCATTAGCCCCAGGGGTCCAGCAGCATTCCCTCTCCAAGCATTAGCCCTAGCAGTCCTGCAGCATTCCTCTCAAAGCATTAGCCCTAGCAGTCCTGCAGCATTCCTTCTCCAAGCATTAGCCTGCAGTCCTGCAGCATTCCTTCTTCAAGCATTATCCCTAGCAGTCCTGCAGCATTCCTTCTCCAAGCATTAGCCCAGGAGTCCAGCAGCATTCCCTCTCCAAGCATTAGCCCTAGCAGTCCTGCAGCATTCCTTCTCCAAGCATTAGCCCTAGCAGTCCTGCACATTCCTTCTCCAAGCATTAGCCCTAGCAGTCCAGCAGCATTCCCTCTCCAAGCATTAGCCCCAAGAGTCCAGCAGCATTCCCTCACCAAGCATTAGCCCAGGAGTCCTGCAGCATTCCTTCTCCAAGCATTAGCCCTAGCAGTCCTGCAGCATTCCTTCTCCAAGCATTAGCCCTAGCAGTCCAGCAGCATTCCCTCTCCAAGCATTAGCCCCAGGAGTCCAGCAGCATTCCCTACCAAGCATTAGCCCCAGGAGTCCAGCAGCATTCCCTCTCCAAGCATTAGCCCCAGGAGTCCAGAGCATTCCCTCTCCAAGCATTAGCCCAGGAGTCCAGCAGCATTCCCTCACCAAGCATTAGCCCAGAGTCCAGCAGCATCTCCTTCTCCAAGCATTAGCCCCAGGAGTCCAGCAGCATTCCCTCTCCAAGCATTAGCCTTAGCAGTCGTGCAGCGTTCCCTCTCCAAAGATTAGCCCTAGCAAAACACACAAGCTCCATTCTCAGACTGAATGGCTGATTACAATTAAATAAAAACGGATTATGTATTTATAAATACACTAAAATTATAATAATATATTACTTTTCATATTCTTAAGTCATAATGTTTCAGATAAACTCAAGTAAAAAATTAGAGCAGTGTTTCCTTGTTCTGGCTATAACTAACAGATCTGATTACTCTTAAAGCTTAGTTGATTATTGATCAGTAGTGCTGCATGGGCCTTTGAGTCTAGCCCTTTATGCACCCACTTGGGTTCCCAGGATAAGCAAGATTGGGAAACCATGAGTTAGTGAGGCTTTGTTGTCGTGGTGTAGCGTGGTGTAACATGTYCTGCTTGCTGAGGCCCCTGACACACTGATCCACAGTGACAGGACTGCCCCTACCGCTGCCTGCTGTGACGTCACACACCCCGAGAACCCAGCCCAGGATAGCTGCAGGGTGGAGGGAGAGAGAGAGCGGTAGAGGGGGAGAAGAGAAAGACAGAATCACTGTTTCAGAGTCAGCATTCGTCAATACAATATTACACAACCCAATCTCCAAATAAAACACCAAACCATGGCCTTACTGCAGCAACAGAATTACACCACGGCTTAATGTTTATATTACGCCATGTGGTGCCATATCATAGCTGTCACAGAATTACGCCATGGCTTGACGTTTTAATTACTCTATGGGGTGCCATATCTTAGCTCTCACAGAATTACGCCATGGCTTGACATTTTAATTACGCTATGTAGTGCTGTATCTTAGCTGCCAGTCAAACTCTGTAAAAGTGACACTAAAACTTAAGTTTAGGTATTAATTCTGAATGGTTAAGGTTTGGGAAAGGYTTAAAACAAAAAAACGAGTGCCTAGTACTGGGATTGAACAGGACCCTCGGAGCCGGAGTCTGTGGCTTAAAACATACTAATCTCAGCAAGAAAAGAAAGGTCCCTTTTTCAGGACCCTGTCTTTAAAAGATAATTCGTAAAAACACAAATAACTTCACAGATCTTCATTGTAAAGAGTTTAAACACTGTTTCCCATGCTTGTTCAATGAACCATAAACAATTAATGAACATGCACCTGTGGAACGGTCGTTAAGGCACTAACAGCTTACAGACGGTAGACAATTAAGGTCACAGTTAGGAAAACTTAGGACACGAAAGAGGCCTTTCTACTAACTCTGAAAAACACCAAAAGAAAGATGCCCAGGGTCCCTGCTCATCTTCGTTAACGTGCCTTAGCCATGCTGCAAGGAGGCATTGAATCCAAGATGGCGTAGCAGTCAGATGTCCTTTGTCCTCGTCCTGTCCCGTGTATATATTTTTTATATATTTTTCTTCGCATTTCTTTTTATATATATATTTTTTCTTCTTAAAAACTCAACTTCAAAACACTCTCCTGCAACCTACCTCACCAAATGTGGTGCGGATCTGCTTTTTTTCTCCTCAAAGGTATTATTCACCTCGTATCCGAAATCTACAACAGAAGCTAGCCAGTAGTTAGCCAGCTCACAAGCTAACGTGAGTAGTTCAGCTAACCACAGCTAGCGCTTATCAGCTATCCTTTAGCTCTGAAAACTATTGCCAGTTTGTACAACGCGACTCGAACCATTGAGCATACCAGACCTATTTTCTCTCCATATCCCGGATTTTTACCGCAAGCTCTGGACATTTACCACCTGGATCTTGCAGCTAACTAGCTGCTATCCCGAGTGACTATTGGCTAACATCAAATTCCGGAGCAAACACCAATTAATCCGGAGCTAGCCAGCTGAAGAGTTCCATCAGCCACTCCTGGGCTACTACATCACCTATCCGGACCCGTTTTAAAACTGCCGATGCGGAGCCGCCGCCGGGCCTTCACGACTGGGAACCGACGTTATCTGCCCGGGGAGTTATTCATCTAGCCAGAAGTTAGCCAGCTCACAGCTAACGTGAGTAGTTCAGCTAACCACAGCTAGCGCTATATCAGCTATCCTTTAGCTCTGAAAACTATTGCCAGTTTTGTACAACGCGACTCAGACCAGAGCATACCAGACCTATTTTCTCTCCATATCCCGGATTTTTACCGCAATCTCTGGACATTTACACCTGGATCTTGCAGCTAACTAGCTGCTATCCGAGTGACTATTGGCTAACATCAATTCCGGAGCAAACACCAATTTATCCCGGAGCTAGCCAGCTGAAGAGTTCATCAGCCATCCTGGGCTACAATTACCTATCCGGACCCGTTTTACACTGCCGATGCGGAGCCCTACCGGGCCTTCACGACTGGGATAAACCGACGTTATCTGCCCGAGGGAGTTATTCAACTGGCCCCTCATCGCGACGTAACCCCTGAACGCCATATGCTAACTGCGGCCCGCTAATCGTTAGCTGTCTTGAGCATATCGGTGCTATCTGAACAGGTCTATCGAACAATCTTACGCCGCGGGCTAGCTTAGTGGAGGCCTCACTACTCCATCTACGGCTGCCCGCCTGGACACTATGATCACTTGGCTACATAGCTGATGCTTGCTTGACTGTCCATTATTCACGGTACTCATTTCCGTTTAATTTGTGTTTTATCTGTCGGCTCTGTGCTTTAACTCAGGATCTGTGTGTAGTTAATCCGACCCTCTCTGCCTAGCCGTCGCCATTTTTAACCTGCTGCTGCTGTGTTAACTGACTAGCTGCTGTTATCTCACACTGTTGTTTTAGCTAGCTCTCCCAATCAAGACCTGCAATCACCTTTATGCCTTATTGTATGGTCTCCCTCAAATATCAATATGCCTTGCATACTGTTGTTCAGGCTAGCTATCATTGTTTGGTTTGCAATGGACCCCCGTAGTTTCACTCTCCGTACCTCTGATACACCCCTCGTCCACCCACACATGCGGTGACTCACCCATTGAGACCAGCATGTCCAGAGATTCAACCTCTCTATCAATCACCCAGTGCCTGGGCTTGCCTCCGCTGTACCCACGCCCCACCATACCCCTGTCTGCACATTATGCCAGAATCTATGTCTAACACACGCCCATAAAATCTGCTTCCTTTTTATTCTTTGTCCCACGCTCTAGGCGACCAAGTTTTGATAGCCTTTAGCCGCACCCTCATCCTACTACTCCTCTGTTCCTC
Source organism: Salvelinus sp. IW2-2015 (assembly GCF_002910315.2). Lineage (NCBI taxonomy): Eukaryota > Metazoa > Chordata > Actinopteri > Salmoniformes > Salmonidae > Salvelinus > Salvelinus sp. IW2-2015. The sequence continues at coordinate 32,498,549 of NC_036839.1, forward strand.
GGGGTGATGTGGAGGTAAACCCAGGCCCCTGCACTGTCCCAGTCACCCTCATGTTGTTGACTTCTGTGATCGAAAAGCCCTTGGCCTCATGCATGTCAACATCAGAAGCCTCCTCCCTAAGTTTTGCCTTACTTCACCGTTTAGCACACCCTGCCAACCCTGTGTCCTTGCCGTGTCCGAATCTGGCTTAGGAAGGCCACCAAAAAATTCTGAGATTTCCATACCCAACTATAACACTTTCCCGTCAAGATAGAATGCAAAAGGGGAGGAGTTGCATCTACTGCAGAGATAGCCTGCAAAGTTCTGTCATACTTTCAGGTCTAATGCCCAAACAGTTCGAACTTCTAATTTTAAAAATTAATCTCTCCAGAAATAAGTCTCTCACTGTTGCCGCCTGCTACCGACCCCCCTCGCTCCCAGCGTGCCCTGGACACCAATTGTGAATTGATCCCCCATCTAGCTTCAGAGTTTGTTCTGTTAGGTACTAAAACTGGGAATATGCTTAACACCCGGCAGTCCTACAATCCAAGCTTGATGCCCTCAATTTCTCACACAAATCATAAGGAACCGCCAGGTACCCATAAATCCGTAAACATGGGCACCCTAATAGACATTAATCTGAGCAATCTGCCCTCACATATATACCTGGCTGTCTTCAATCAAGATCTCAGTGATCACTGCTCATGCCATGTATCCACCACTGGTCCGCGGTCAAAGCGCACCCCCATCAACTGTCAACGCTCCCTAAAACACTTCTGCGAGCAGGCCTTTCTAATCGACCTGGCCCGGGTTCCCTGGAAGGATATTGACTCTCATTCCGTCAGTTGAGGATGCCTGGTCATTCTTAAATGTTAACTTCCTCACCATATTAGACAAGCATGCTCCGTTCAAAAAATGCAGACCAAGAACAGATATAGCCCCTGGTTCACTCCAGACCTGACTGCCCTCGACCAGCACAAAAACATCCTGTGGCGAACTGCAATAGCATCGAAGAGCCCCGCGATATGCACTGTTCAGGAAGTCAGGAACCAATACACGCAGTCAGTCAGGAAAGCAAAAGGCCAGCTTTTCAAGCAGAAATTTGCATCCTGTAGCTCTAACTTCAAAAGTTCTGGATACTGTAAGTCCATGGAACAAGAGCACCTCCTCCCAGCTTGCCCTCGCACTGAGGCTAGGTAACACGGTCACCACCGATAAATCCGTGATAATCGAAGACTTCAACAAGCATTTCTCAATGCTGGCCATGCTTCTCCTGGCGACTCCAACCTTGGCCACAGCCCCGTCCCCTCGCTGCTACTCGCCCAAGCCTCCCCAGCTTCTCCTTTCCCAAATCAGATAGAGATGTTCTGAAAGAGCTGGAAAACCTGGACCCAATACAAATCAGCTGGGCTTGACAATCTGGACCCCCTATTTTCTGAAACTGTCCGCCGCCATTGTCGCACCCCCTATCACACAGCCTGTTCACCTTCCTTCGTATCATCTGAGATCCCAAGGATTGGAAAGCTGCCGCGGTCATCCACCTCTTTCAAAGGGGGAGACACCCTGGACCCAAACTGTTCAGACCTATATCCATCCATGCCTGCCTATCTAAGGTCTTCGAAAGCCAAGTCAACAAACAGATCACTGACCATCTCGAATCCCACCGTACCTCTCCCGCTGTGCAATCCGGTTTCCGAGCCGGTCATGGGTGCACCTCAGCCACGCTCAAGGTACTAAACGATCATCATACCGCCATCGATAAAAGAACATTACTGTGCAGCGTCTTCATCGACCTGGCCAAGGCTTTTCGACTCTGTCAATCACCATATTCTTATGGCAGACTCAGTAGCCTCGGTTTTTCCTAATGACTGCCTTGCCTGGTTCACCAAACTACTTTGCAGACAGAGTTCAGTGTGTCAAATCGGAGGCATGTTGTCCGGTCCTCTGGCAGTCTCTATGGGGGTACACAGGGTTCAATTCTCCGGGCACTCTTTTCTCTGTATACATCAATGATGTTGCTCTTGCTGCGGCGGATTCCTGATCCACCTCTACGCAAGACGAACACCATTCTATATACTTCCGGCCTTCCTTGGACACTGTACTATCTAACCTCCAAACGAGCTTCAATGCCATAACAACACTCCTTCGTGGCCTCCAACTGCTCTTAACGCTAGTAAAACCAAATGCATGCTTTTCAACGCTCGCTGCTGCACCCGCAGCCCGACTACATCACCACCCTGGACGGTTCGCCTAGAATATGTGGACATCTAAAGTACCTAGGTGTCTGGCTAGACTGCAAACTCTCCTTCAGACTCATATCAAACATCTCCAATCCAAAATCAAAGCAAGAATCGGCTTTCTAATTCCGCAACAAAGCCTCCTTACTCAGCCGCAAACTTACCCTAGTAAAACTGACTATCCTACGATCCTTCGACTTCGGCGATGTCATCTACAAAATAGCTTCCAATACTCTACTCAGCAAACTGGATGCAGTTATCACAGTGCCATTCGTTTTGTTACTAAAGCACCTTATACGACCCACCACTGCGCCTGTATGCCCTAGTCGGCTGGCCCTCGCTACATGTTCGTCGTCAGACCCACTGGCTCCAGGTCATCTACAAGGCTATGCTAGGTAAAGTGCCGCCTTATCTCAGTTCACTGGTCACGATGGCTACACCACCTGCAACACGCGCTCCAGCAGGTGTATCTCACTGATCATCCCAAAGCAAACCTCATTTGGACGCCTTTCCTTCCAGTTCTCTGCTGCCTGCGACTGGAACGAATTGCAAAAATCTCTGAAGTTGGAGATTTTTATCTCCCTCAACAACTTTAAATCTGCTATCCGAGCAGCTAACGATCGCTGCAGCTGTACATAGTCCATCTGTAAACTACCCACCCAATTTACCTACCTCACCCCCATACTGCTTTATTTTATTTACTTTTCTGCTCTTTTTTGCACACCAGTATCTCTTCTTGCACATGATCATCTGATGATTTATCACTCCAGTGTTAATCTGCTAAATTGTAATTATTCGATTTATTGCCTACCTCATGCCTTTTGACACATTGTATATGAATTCTCTTTTTTTTTCTACCATGTTATTGACTTGTTTATTGTTTACTCCATGTGTAACTCTTGTTTGTCTGTTCACACTGCTATGCTTTATCTTGGCCAGGTCGCAGTTGCAAATGAGACTTGTTCTCAACTAGCCTACCTGGTTAAATAAAGGTGAAATAAAAAAATAAAATAAAATGAGGACTGCAGATGTGGTCAGGGCAATAAATTGCAATGTCGCATTGTGAGACGCCTAAGACAGCGCTACAGGGAGGCAGGATGGACAGCTGATCTCCTCGCAGTGGCAGACCACGTGTAACAACCTTGCACAGGATCGGTACATCTGAACATCAACCTGCGGGACAGGTACAGGAGGCAACAACAACTGCCTGAGTTACACCAGGAACGCACAATCCCTCCATCAGTGCTCAGACTGTCGCAATAGGCTGAGAGAGGCTGGACTGAGGGCTTGTAGGCCTGTTGTAAGGCAGGTCCTCACCAGACATTACCAGCAACAACGTCGCCTAGGTCACAAAACCAACCGTCGCTAGACCAGACAGGACTTGCAAAAAGTGCTCTCTCTACGAGTCGCGGTTTTGTCTCACCAAGGGTGATGGTCGGATTCGCGTTTATCGTCGAAGGAATGAGCGTTACAACGAAGTCTCTACTCTGAAACGGGATCGATTTGGAGGTGGAGGGTCCGTCATGGTCTGGGGCGGTGTTTCACAGCATCATCAGACTGAGCTTGTTGTCATTGCAGAAAATCTCAACACTGTGCGTTACAGGGAAGACATCCTCTCCCTCATGTGGTACCCTTCCTGCGGGCTCATCCGACATGACCCTCCAGCATGACAATGCCAACAGCCATACTGCTCGTTCTGTGTGGGATTTCCTGCAAGACAGGAATGTCAGTGTTCTGTCATGGCCAGCAAAGAGCCCGGATCTCAATCCCATTGAGCACGTCTGGGACCTGTTGGATCGGAGGGTGAGGGCTAGGGCCATTCCCCCCAGAAATGTCCGGGAACTTGCAGGTGCCTTGGTGGAAGAGTGAGGTAACATCTCACAGCAAGACCTGGCAAATCTGGTGCAGTCCATGAGGACGGAGATGCACTGCAGTACTTAATGCAGCTGGTGGCCACACCAGATACTGACTGTTACTTTTGATTTTGACCCCCTTTGTTCAGGGACACATTATTCCATTTCTGTTCGTAACATGTCTGTGGAACTTGTTCAGTTTATGTCTCAGTTGTTGAATCTTGTTATGTTCATACAAATATTTGCACATGTTAAGTTTGCTGAAAATAAACGCAGTTGACAGTGAGAGGACATTTCTTTTTTTGCTGAGTTTAGACGTTAATAGGCGCTGACATTGCCCCTAGTGGACGGTAGCACCTGGCGTATTCCATAAGAGAATGGGCTGATGTTATACTGAACAAAAATGTGAAGATCACAGATGTTTTCCATATACACAAAAATATTCTCTCAAGTTTTGTGCACAAATTTGTTTACATCCCTGTAAGTGAGCATTTCTCCTTAGCCAAGATAATACATCCACCTGATAGCATGATCATTACACAGGTGCACCTTGTGCCGGGGACATTAAAAGAAAACTCTAAAATGTGCAGTGTTGTCACAACACATTGCCATAGTTGTCTCAAGTTTTGGGAGCATGTAATTCGCATGCTGATTGCAGGAATGTCCACCAGAGCTGTTACCATAAGCCAACTCCAATGTCATTTTAGAGAATTTGGTAGTACGTCCAACCGGCCTCACAACGTGTAACGACGCCAGCCCAGAACCTCTGGTTTCTTCACCTGAGGGATGGTCTGAAACCAGCCACCTGGACAGCTGATGAAAATGTGGGTTTGCACAACTGAATAATTTCTGCACAAACTGTCGGAAACTGTCTCAGGGAAGCTCATCTGTGTGCTCATAGCGCTCACCAAGGTCTTGACCTGAAAGCAGTTCGGCGTCATAACTAACTTCAGTGGACAAATGCTCGCCGTCGATGGTCACTGGCACGCTGGAGAAGTGTGCTCTTCACGGATGAACACCTGTTTCAACTGTACCAGGCAGATAGCAGATGGTGTAGTGTGAGCGGTTTGCTGGTGTCAACGTTGTGAACAGAGTGCCCCATGGTGGCGGTGGGGTTATGGTATGAACAGGCATAAGCTACGGACAATGAACACAATTGCATTTTATCGATGGCAATTTGAATGCACAGAGATACCATGACGAGATCCTGAGGCCCATTGTCGTACCATTCATCCGCCGCCATCACCTCATGTTTCAGCATAATAATGCACGGCCCCATGTCGCAAGGATCTGTACACAATTCCTGAAAATGTCCCAGTTCTTCCATGGCCTGCATTCTCACCAGACATGTCACCAGTTGAGCAGGTTTGGGATGCTGTGGATCGACGTGTACGACAGCGTGTTCCAGGTTCCGCCAATATCCAGCACAGCCATTGAAGAGGAGTCGGAGAACATTCAACAGGCCAAAATCAACAGCCTGACCAACTCTATGCGAAGGAGATGTGTCACGCTGCATGAGGAAAATGTTGGTCACACCAGATACTGACTGGTTTTCTGATCCACGCCACTACTTTTCTTTTAAAGGTATCTGTGACCAACAGATGCATATCTGTATTCCCAGTCATGTGAAATCCATACATTTATTGAAATTGACTGATTTCCCTATATGACCTGTAACTCAGTAAAATCTTTGAAATTGTTGCATGTTGATTTTAGCCTAGAAATGATTGGTTCAATAGCATAACAATTTGGAGCAATTTCCCCTCCTGTGAGTATTTCATTTATAACTCTCAGGATGTCTATAAATTCAGTGGTTGGCTCTGGGCAAGGTATTAATAGTGTGTGACGTGAGGATTTATTACAGGTTTAAGACATGTCCCCTCATCATAAATTACCCTCTACATATCTCTCTAACTCACATATTACACATATCCATAATATGTGAATTTCAGTGAACAGTAGTTGTCAAAAAAAAATTGTGTACAGGGTTTATGTACATTTACTATTGAGTTCAATATGGACTACTTTACCCATGTCAATTATAAATGGTAAAATAATGCTTAATTATTTTTCAATGTATTTTATTGTATCTCTTTCTTTACATTGTATTGCAACATTTTAAATGTACTTTAAATAGTGTGTAATTTAATCAGATTTGTCATAATAGGTTGACAACAATTTATGTTGCAACAAAATCGAATCATGGTAATGTGGATTTAACAAAGTCAAATACATTGATTAGCTTGTAATCTAATTATACAAACAGGGAAGGAACATAACGTTTTTTCTGTAATTGTTTTAAACAAAATTAAATAATATTGAATGTTGTCATATAGTTTAAGCGTAAGACTTATCATGAAAGAAAACCCAATAGATGTATGTGTTTCCTAAGTGACCTTTAGTACAGGGGATTTGACTGATCTTCCGGCTCACTCCCTCTCTGTGTTTTAGTCTTTACAACTCTGTGAAACTACTGCTAACTGTAATTCATCTGTTTTCTATTGTAGTTGGACTGGAAAGAGAACGAGCTATCGTTCCTTTGCTTGGCCTTCCCCTGGATTACAGTAAAATAAAACTGTTTTTCTTTTCAATGAGTGTCAGTCCATTCCTGAACCCCCTCCAATGGAACAAGGCGGTAGCTATGAGGGGAATATTGATTCAGAGCGGCGAATGTAAGTGCTGATGTGGCCTGACGTGCTGCGCTGCAGCTCCTAACGGACAAAACAGATGTGGCTTAATATCAGTTTGGAAGCTGCGGGCAGATTCTTACACGATATATACAAAAGTACTGTATATAATGCCTATACATACACAAAAATATATACTACCATGTTTACAACTGTTTTGGTGCCCTCTTCCTCTCTGTGGCCACCAGTGGTACATTCTTTAGAAACATACTTTAGATCACTGGACAGGCTTCTAGGCAGGCTGGGGAACTATACCCTTTAGGTTGGGTACATGCTCAACACACTCATCATGAGAATTATAATGTCCCATAGCCAACGCCACATAGCCAACGCCACAAACTAGAATACTAGTTTAATAAAGTCTCTGTAGAGCACAGTAATTGTACTTTTGGTCATTTTACTGTACTGGAGTTTCAATTTTAAATGTGATACCGTATCTATAAGATGTGAGGTAATAGAACTTAAGCAGTAGAACATTAAAGGTGCCAGTTGTTCTTCATACCGGTCAGCACCGGCATTAGTTATAAACAGTATTAGTGGAATTAGGAGCAGCCAGAAGGAGAAGCAGGGTCGGTTGCTGTCTGAGTTTGTCTCAGTTTCGGCTCTGGGTTTAAGATCGGGATTCTCTGTGACAGGATTGGTCCGAAGCCCAGAAACCCCATAGGGACATTCCTACACCGTTCCTACTCTCTATACCCGACCTGGCTGATATATTCTGTCAGCCTCCTGATCTGATCGTAGGGAGAGAGAGATAAACAGGGAGAGACAGGGAGAAGAAGAGAGAGATGGAAAGAGGAAGAGAGAGAGGGAAAGAGGAAGAGAGAGAGGGAAAGGAAGAGCGAGAGAGGCAGGGCAGGACTGTAGAGTAGAGGACCCCAACGGTGCAAACTGCAGAGAGAGAAAACATGTCTGCCTGCTGATTTGAGAGCAGAACACACACACACAGCAGCTAAACGGCTTAACAAGGAGGCCAACCATCAGAGCTGGCAATTAGAAGGAGGGAAACAACATTTGGTCGTCTTGATGGTGTTGAGGTTTTGTCTCGAGGAGCTTTATCACCACAGCTCCATGTGTGTGTGGCTTATTATAGCGTGTGAAAGTGTCATGAAGAACTTTACATGGTAGAAGTGGAGTGGAATGACGAGACTCGAGAACATCCACATATCTTACTATTTTATTTTTTACTTTTTACCCCCAATTTCGTGATATCCAATTGGTAGTTACAGTCTTGTCCCATCTCTGCAACTCCCATACGGACTCGGGAGAGGCAAAGGTCGAGAGCCATGAATCCTCCAAAACACAACCCTGCCAAGTCACACTGCTTCTTGACACACTGCTCACTTAACCCGGAAGCCAGCCGCACCAATGTGTCGGAGGAAACACCATACAACTGGCGACCGTGTCAGTGTTAATGCTCCCGGCCCGCCACAGGAGTCGCTAGAGAGCGATGGGACAAGGACATCCTGGCTGGCCAAATCCTCCCCTAAACCGGACGACACAGGGCCAATTGTACGCCACCTCATGAGTCTCCCGGTCACGGATGGCTGCGACACAGCCCGCGATAAAACCTGGGTCTGTAGTGACACCTCAAGCACTGCGATGCTGTGCCTTTGACCGCTGCACCACTTGGGAGGCCAAACATCCACATATCTGGCTGTGTATCCCTGATTCAATGATTTACTCGGGAGGCCAAACATCCACATATCTGGCTGTGTATCTCTCATTAAATGTATTATTGTCACGGCCGTCGAATGAAGTGTACCAAAGTGCAGCGTGGTCAGCGTACATTTTCCTTTTATTTAAAATGTCGCCAACAAAACACCAAACGAAAGAAACAACCGTGAAGCTTACAGGGCATTAGTGCCACAAACAAAGTAACCTCTACGGACCCCCCATCCCGGATCCGGGATCATCCTCATCAAAAAAGCTGACTAGCATAGCCTAGCCTAGCGCCACAGGGATATCATATAATATAATTTCCTGAAATCACAAGTCCAATACAGCAAATGAAAGATAAACATCTTGTGAATCCAGCCAATATTTCAGATTTTTTAAAGTGTTTTACAGCAAAAACACAATATATATTTATATTAGCTCACCACAATAGCCAAACACACAACGCCATGTTTCCACCGCAAAGGTAGCTTTCACAAAACCCACAAATAAAGATACAATTAATCACTAACCTTTGAACAACTTCATCAGATGACAGTCTTATAACATCATGTTATACAATACATTTATGTTTTGTTCGAAAATGTGCATATTTATAGCTACAAATCCTGATTTTACATTGTGAATACGTCGCCATAATGGACCAAATTGTCCGGAGAAATTTTGGACAGTCACGTAATCTAACCAAAAAACTCATCATAAACTTTACTAAAAAATACATGTTGTACAGCAAATGAAAGATACACTGGTTCTTAATGCAACCGCTGTGTTAGATTTWAAAAAATAACTTTAGTACAAAGTACAGCATGCAATATTGTGAGACAGCGCCCACCAATTCTCCGCCTTGTTGGAGCCAACATATACCACAAAAATACGAAATAACATCATAAATATTCTCTTACCTTTGATGATCTTCCATCAGAATGTAGTGCAAGGAGTCCTAGTTCCACAATAAATCGTTGTTTTGTTTTAGAATGTCCATTTCTTCTGTCGAATTAGCAACTTTGGCTAGCCATGTGGAGCGCACATGTCCAAGAACTCTTGGCGCATGGAACAAAAAATTCCATAATTCACAAWAAACGTCGAATAAACTGGTCAAACTCGGTTGAAAATCCATCTTTATGATGTTTTTCTCATATGTATCCAATAACGTCCGAGCCGGAGCATTTCGTCGTGTATACCTAACGCATTTCAGAAGACAATGTGGGGTTCCCTGGTGCGCAGTTGAATACTGCCAATAGGGCGGACCTGTCACTCCAAAAGCTCTCATTCGGTCTCACATCAAGCTAGACACCCCATTCAACATTCTACTGCCTGTTGACATCTAATGGAAGGCGTATGAAGTGCATACAGATCCATAAATATAAGSCARTTGAATAGGCAKGSCCTGACACAGAGCCCCAYTTTCAGAATTTTCACTTCCTGTTTGGAAGTTTGCTGCCAAATGAGTTCTGTTTTACTCACAGATATAATTCAAACAGTTTTAGAAACTTCAGRGTGTTTTCTATCCAATAGTAATAATAATATGCATATTGTATGATCTAGAACAGAGTACGAGGCCGTTTAATTTGGGCACGATTTATTCTCCAAGTGAACTCAGCTCCCCCTATTAAGAAGAAGTTTTAACTACTCACAACGAAAGGAGGGAAAAAGGACTACCTAAGTATGATTCCCAATCAGAGACAACGATAGACAGCTGTCCCTGATTGAGAACCATACCCGGCCAAAACATAGAAATGCCCACCCCAAATCACACCCTGACCAAACCAAATAGAGACATAAAAAGGCTCTCTAAGGTCAGGGCGTGACAATTATGATGGTATAGATGGGTGCAAAAAAAACAATATTAATATCAATGGATAATATGTGAAGTCTATTTCTGGCACATCTAATTGTAGAAATTGTTTTTGAATTCTCAACAGAACAATACAGCAAAATAAATACCAAAACCAAGACAACTCTACCCTCCCCACCCCTCTCCAAGACAAAATAAACCTACACAAAACAATACATTACTGAGAGACAATATCTACATCTATTTCATCAATCTACAAGCCCATATCTACCAACCCCAATGGAAGTGTTTTCATATAGTCCAGGAAGGGTTGCCATATTTTCACAAAATATATGAATTTATTATCTTAAAGCATAAGTAATCTTTTCCATAGGAATGCACTTATTAATTTCAGAGACACATCTTGTAGTTGAGAGGGGAATCTGACTTCCTCGCAGTGGCGAGGGCTATTTCTGTCAATTTGATATTGAAATTGTTCTTTACATTCACATTTGTAAAGTTACCCAGAAGGCATATTTCAGGGTCAAGTGGGAAAGAGACCTCCATAATTAAAGCCAGGGTATCACAAACATCATGCAAAAAGGCTTGTAAATTAATACACTGCCAAGTGGAATGCAAAAATGTGCCTTCTGTTGCACACCTAAAAGACATTTCTGATATTTCAGAGTTTTATCTATGTAACTTCTGAGGTGTCAGATAGAGTTGGTGGAGGAAGGTGTAATGTAGAAGTCTGTATCTATAGTTGACGGTCGCTGACACACTATCTTGACATATCTTTGACCATAGCGCCTCATCAATTGTATTATTCAAATCATATTCCCATCTCTCTTGACTTATGTACAACTGATTTTGGGCATTGTTGAATTAGCAATGAGTACTCTGGATGTCAGTCTTAATGACTTATGGTTAGCATGGAGTAGTTGTTCAATACTTGATAGATTTGGTAAGATCAAATTATCTCCAGGAGTGCTTCCGATTAACTGTAAATAACACAATAAATGCTTATTGGATACCTGGTATTTCTTTTTCAGTTGCTCAAATGACTCCATCTTCATAACAATGTTCTAAATGTCTTATTCCCTTCTCATGCCAATGTTGAAAAATGTTCTTATCCAAGATCATTGGCAGGAGTCTGTTTTGCTACAGGGGTGTTTAAGGTGGCAAGTCTCCTTTCAGACCAAAGAACTTACGATTTTCATGCCAAGATCTTGCTAAATTGATGGTACTAGGATTGCTTGTTTATTTATAAACGGGGGTTTCAAAGCAAACATATGGAATTGTTATAAGAAGGTCATACCAAGGATCATTAGACAGTACCGTGCAGTATCGAAGAGCCCTCACTGCTGCTCGATCATCCTATTTTTCCAACGTAATTGAGGAGAATAAGAMCAATCCAACATTTATTTTTGATACTATCGCAAAGCTAACTAAAAGATGGCATTCCCCAAGAGAGGATGGCTTTCACTTCAGTAGTGATAAATTCATGAACTTCTATGACAAAAAGATCATTAGAAAGCAAATTACGGACTCCTCCTTAAATCCGTATATTTTTCCAAAGCTCAGTTGTCCTGAGTCTGCACAACACTGCCAGGACCTAGGATCAAGGGAGACACTCAAATTTTTTAATACTATATCTCTTGACACATTGATGAAAATAGTCTTGGCCTCAAAACCTTGGCCTCTAAACCCTATTCCAACTAAACTACTGAAAGAGCTGCTTCCTGTGCTTGGCCCTCCTATGTTGAACATAATAAATGGCTCCCTACCCACCAGATGTGTACCAAACTCACTAAAAGTGGCAGTAATAAAGCCTCTCTTGAAAAAGCCAAACCATGACCCAGAAAATATAGAAAACTATCGGCCTATATCGAATCTCCCATTCCTCTCCATTTTTTTGTGAAAAGCTGTTGCGTAGCAACTCACTGCCTTCCTGAAGATAAACAATGTATACGAAACACATCAGTCTGGTTTTAGACCCCATCATAGCACTGAGACTGCACTCGTGAAGGTGGTAAATTACCTTTTAATCGAAGTGCTGCTTTTGATACCATCGATCACCACATTCTTTTGGAGAGATTGGAAACCCAAATTGGTCTACATGGACAAGTTCTGGCCTGGTTTAGATCTTATCTGTCGGAAAGATATCAGTTTGTCTCTGTGGATGGTTTGTCTCCTGACAAATCAATTGTAAATGTCGGTGTTCCTCAAGGTTCTGTTTTAGGACCACTATTGTTTTCACTATATATTTGACCTCATGGTGATGTCATTCAGAAACATAATGTTAACTTGCACTGCTATGCGGACGATACACAGCTGTACATTTTGATGAATCATGGTGAAGCCCCAAAATTGCCCTCCCTGGAAGCATCTGTTTCAGACATAAGGAAGTGGATGGCGGCAATTGTTTTACTTTTAAACTCGGACACAACAGAGATGCTAGTTCTAGGTCCCAAGAAACAAAGAGATCTTCTGTTGGATCTGACAATTAATCTTTATGGTTGTACAGTCATCTCAAATAAAACTGTGAAGGACCTCGGCCTTACTCTGAACCCTGATCTCTCTTTTGACTAACATATCAAGAATATCAGAAACTTTCTTTCCAAAAATGATGCAGAAAAATGTATCCATGCTTTTGTCACTTCTAGATTAGACTACTGCAATGCTCTACTTTCTGGCTACCCGGATAAAGCACTAAATAAACTTCCGTTAGTGCTRAATATGGCTGCTAGAATCTTGAATAGAACCAAAAATGTGATCATATTTCTACAGTGCCAGCCTCTCTACACTGGCTTCCTGTTAAGGCAAGGGCTGGTTTCAAGGTTTTACTGCTAACCTACAAAGCAGTACATGGGCTTGCTCCTATCTATCTTTCCGATTTGGTCCTGCCGTACATACCTACACGTACGCTATGGTCACAAGACGCAGGCCTCCTTACTGTCCCTAGAATATCTAAGTAAACAGCTGGAGGCAGGGCTTTCTCCTATAGTGCTCAATTTTTATGGAATGGTCTGCCTACCCATGTGAGAGACGCAGACTTGCTCTCAACCTTTAACCTTTTGTAAATAGGGGGGCGCTATTTTCACTTTGTAAAAAATCGTGCCCAAATTAAACTGCCTCGTACTCTATTCTTGCTCGTACAATATGCATATTATTATTACTATTGGAGAGAAAACACTCTCAAGTTTCTAAAACCGTTTGAATTATATCTGTGAGTAAAACAGAACTCATTTTGCAGCAAACTTCCTGACAGGAAGTGAAAAATCTGAAATCGAGGCTCTGTTCCAGGGCCTTCCTATTCATTTGCTTGAAATCTATGGATATACATGCACTTCATACGCCTTCCACTAGATGTCAACAGGCAGTGGGAGGTGGAATGGGGTGTCTAGCTTGATCTGAGGTCGAACAAGATCTCTTGGAATGACGTGACCCCAATTTCCTTTGTCTAGCAAGGCGCAGGAAGGACATCGACATTGGCTTCTGAAAAGCGTTCGGTATAGACGTCTAATAACTCCGGCTTTGATTTTATTTGATACATGTGATAATATCATCGTAAAGTATGTTTTTTCAATATAGTTTTATCAGATTATTGAACGTTTATCGGGAGTTTTGKCGTTTTCCATTCTCTGCGTTTGGTGAAGATGGACATCTTCGCGCCACTTGGCTAGCTAAGGTTGCTAATTCGACAGGCGAAGAGGACATTCTAAAAYCAAACAACGATTTATTCTGGACAAAGGACTCCTTGTACAAGATTCTGATGGAAGCTCAGCAAAAGTAGGAACCATTTATGATGTTATTTCGTATTTCTGTGGAAAATGTTTAGTTCTATTTTCCACCCTCATTGCAGGCGCTGTCTCGCTATAACGTAAGCTGTATGTCGTACTAAAGTATTTAAAAAAATCTAACACGCCGATTGCATTAAGAACTAGTGTTCTTTCATTTGCTGTACAACATGTATTTTTTAGTAAAGTTTATGATGAGTTCTTTGATTAATTAGGTGACTGTCCAAAATATCTCTGGATAATTTTGTGCAGTTTGGCTACGTATCACATTGTAAAACCACGATTTGTACCGCTAAATATGCACATTTTCGAACAAAACATATATGTATTGTGTAACATGATGTTATAGGACTGTCATCTGAAGTTTGTCAGGGTTAGTGAAAATTTTATATCTTTTGCTGTTTTTTTGCGATCGCTACCTTTGCGGTGAATGAATGCGGTTGGTGGTTGGCTATTGTGTAAGCTAATATAATGCTATATTGTGTTTTCGCTGTAAAACACTTAAAAAATCTGAAATATTGGCTGGATTCACAAGATGTTTATCTTTCATTTGCTGTACACCATGTATTTTCATAAATGTTTTATGATGAGTATTTAGGTATTTCACGTTGCTCTCTGTAATTATTCCGGCTGCTTTGGTGATATTTTTTTATGGTAGCTGCAATGTAAAACTATGATTTATACCTCAAATATGCACATTTCGAACAAAACATAGATTTATTGTATAACATGTTATAAGAACTGTCATCTGATGAAGTTGTTTCTTGGTTAGTGACTAATTATATCTCTATTTGGTCGGTTTTGTGATAGCTACCTATGCGGTAAAAAAATGGTGAAAATATGCGGTTGAGTCTTTTGCTATTGTGGTTAGCTAATAGAAATACATATTGTGTTTTCGCTGTAAAACATTTTAAAAATCGGAAATGATGGCTGGATTCACAAGATGTGTATCTTTCATTTGGTGTCTTGGACTTGTGATTTCATGATATTTATATGCTAGTATTTACTTGTGGCGCTATGCTAGGCTATGCTAGTCAGCTTTTTTACTGATGAGGATGCTCCAGGATCCGGGATGGTGACCAAGTAGAAGTTAAGTCTTTATTGAAGACTCATCTCTTCAGTAGGTCCTATGATTGAGTGTAGTCTGGTCAGGGGTGTGAAGATGAACGGAAAGGCACTGGAGCGACGAACCGCCCTTGCTGTCGCGGCCTGGCCGGTTCCCCTCTCTCCACTGGGATTCTCTGCCTCTAACCCTATTACGGGGGCTGAGTCACTGGCTTAATGGTGCTCTTCCATACCATCCCTAGGAGGGTTGCGTCACTTGAGTGGGTTGAGTCACTGACGTGATCTTCCTGTTCGGGTTGGCGCCCCCCTCGGGTTCGTGAAATGGGGAGATCTTTGTGGGCTTTATTCGGCCTTGTCTCAGGGTAGTAGGTTGGTTGAAGATATCCCTCTAGTGGTGTGGGGGTTGTGCTTTGGCAAAGTGGGTGGGGTTATATCCTGCCTGTTTGGCCCTGTCCGGGGGTATTGTCAGACAGGGCCATAGTGTCTCCTGACCCCTCCTGTCTCAGCCTCCAGTATTTATGCTGCAATAGTTTATGTGTCTGGGGGCTAGGGTCAGTCTGTTATATCTGGAGTATTTCTCCTGTCTTATCCGGTGTCCTGTGTGAATTTAAGTATGCTCCCTCTAATTCTCTCTCTCTTTTCCTCTCTCTCTCTTTCTCTCTTTCTCTCTCTCTCTTCTCTCGGAGGACCTGAGCCCTAGGACCATGCTTCAGGACTACCTGGCTTGATGACTTCTTGCTGTCCCCAGTCCACCTGGTCATGCTGCTGCTCCAGTTTCAGTTGTTCTGCCTGCGGTTATGGAACCCTGACCTGTTCACTGGACGCGCTACCTTGTCCCGGACCTGCTGTTGGACTCTCGCTCTACTGCAGTCTCTAATTCTGAATGATCGGCTATGAAAAGCCAACTGACATTTACTCCTGAGATGCTGACCTGTTGCCCCCTCTACAACCACTAATTATTATTATCTGACCCTGCTGGTCATCTATGAACGTTTGAACATCTTGGCCATGTTCTGTTATAATCTCCACCCGGCACAGCCAGAAGAGGACGTTCTTCCTAGGTTCTGGCCTTTCTAGGGAGTTTTTCCGAGCCACCGTGCTTCTACATCCGCATTAGTTGCTGTTTGGGGTTTTAGGCTGGGTTTCTGTAGAGCACTTTGTGACATTGGCTGATGTAAAAAGGGCTTTATAAATACATTTGATTGATTGAGCTATTTGATTTTGAATTTGGCCTTCCTCTTATAAGCCAATAGAAATGCATTCAATAACAGATTCACTACATGGAACAACGGATTGTCCCCCAAAAATCTAAAGGCAGTTTGTCCTGACGTGTCTGTCCTATATCTGAGAGATATAAGAAAGATCAGAAAACACGTTTTTCTTTTTGACATGTATTTATCCCCTTATTGTAGGCGCTATCTCCATATACAGTGCATTCTGAAGGTATTCAGACCCCTTCACTTTTTCCACATTTTGTTACGTTACAGCCTTATTCTAAAATGGATGAAATCGTTTTTTTCTCATTAATCTACACACAGTACCCCATAATGACAAAGCAAAATTCTTGAAAATGTAATACAAAAAATAAACTGAAATATCTAATTTACATAAGTATTCAGACCCTTTACTCAGCACTTCGTTGAAGCAGCTTTGGCAGCGATTACAGCCTCAATTCTTCTTGGGTATGACGCTACAAGCTTGGCACACCTGTATTTGGGAAGTTTCTCCCATTCTTTTCTGTTGATCCTCTCAAGCTCTGTCAGGTTGGATGGGGAGTGTCGCTGCACAGCTATTTTCAGGTCTATCCAGAGATGTTCGATCGGGTTCAAGTCCAGGCTCTGGCTGGGCCACTCAAGGACATTCAGAGACTTGTCCCGAAGCCACTCCTGCGTTGACTTAGCTGTGTGATTAGGGTCGTTGTCCTGTTGGAAGGGGAACCTTCGCCCCAGTCTGAGGTCCTGAGCGCTCTATAGCAGGTTTTCATCAAGAATGTCTCTTGATGTCTCTTTCCCTCGATCCTGACTAGTCTCCCAGTACCTGCCCCTGAAAAACATCCCCACCATGCTTCACCGTATGGATGGTATTGGCCAGGTGGATGCCAATCAAGTTGTAGAAACATATCATCAGCTCAATTTTGAGTCTCATGGCAAAGGGTGTGAACGCTTATGTAAATAAGGTATCAGTTTTTTATTTTTGAAAAATTAGCAAAAATGTCTATAAACCTGTTTCGCTTTGTCATTATGGAGTATTGTCTGTAGATTGATGAGGAAATTGTTTTATTTAATCCATTTCAGAATAAGGCTGTAACATAACAAAATGTGGAAAAAGTGAAGGGGTTTGAATGCTTTCAGAATGCACTGTTTACACTACATGACCAAAGTATGTGTACACTTGCTCGTCGAAAGTCAAAATCATGGGCTGTAATATGAAGTTGGTCCATACTTTGCTGCTATAACAGCCTCCAGTCTTCTGGGAAGGCTTTCTACTAGATTTTGGAACATTGCTTCCATTCAGCCACAAAAGCATTAGTGAGGTCGGGCACATGTTGGGCAGGTAGGCCTGGCTCTCACTCGCTGTTCCAATTCATCCCAAAGGTGTTTGATGTGGTTGAGGTCAGGGCTCTGTGCAGGACAGTGAAGTTCTTCCTCACCGACCTCGGCAAAACATTTCTGTATGGGTCTCGCTTTGTGCACAGGGGCAATGTCATGCTGAAACAGGAAAGGGCCTTCCCCAAAATGTTGCCACAAATTTRAAGCACAGAATCGTCCAGAATGTCATTGTATGCTGTAGCATTAGGATTTCCCTTCACTGGAACTAAGGGGCCTMGTCCGAACCACGGGAAACAGCCAAAGACCATTATTCCTCCACCACCAAACTTTACAGTTAGCACTATGCATTGAGGCAGGTAGCGTTCTCCTGGCATCCGCTAAACCCGGATTCGTCCATTGGACTGCCAGATGGTAAAGCGTGATTGATCACTCCAAAGAACGTGTTTCTATGCTCTGCCATAGAAAACCATTTCATGAAGCTCCCAACGAACAGTTCTTGTGCTGACATTGCTTACAGAGGCAGTTTGGAACTATGACAGTGTCACGTTGAAACTCACTGAGCTCTTCAGTAAGCTCATTCTACTGCCAATGTTTGTCTATGGAGATCATATAGCTTCGATTTTGTGCTGGATTTTACACACCTGTCAGCAACAGGTGTGGCTGAAATAGCCTAATCCACTAACTTGAAGGTGTTTCCACATACTTTTGTAAATATAGTGTACTTCCATTCCTTTTTCAAACTCTCCAGACAAATCTTGTGAGGCTTGTGGTCGTCCTAGACCAAAACGGATAGTTTGTAGGCCAAACCTTTTGGACAGACGTTCTCGTGAGAAGACCCATTTTCGAGATAACTCATGGTCTGACAAACACCGCTCTAGCTCTGTCACCTTTCACTGTAGATGCGTAAGGGAAATATCTGTGGATGCAGTGGATTGAGACACAGCCCCTGCTGCGTCTCAATCGCTAGCTTAAACAGGATTTCTTTATTACATTAATTTGATTTTTGCTGGGCTGCGGAAATTGTAGGCCAAGGGTTAAAGGACTTAAAGAAACTCTTGGGTAGGGATATGGGTAAATAGATACATCATCCTATGCAGAACKTAATACAATTGATTATCCCAAATAACGAAAGGCAGATCTATCCATCTATTCAAGTCATTCGCCACCTTCTGAGCCAAGACAGAGTAGTTAAACTTGTACAAATGTCTTAATAACCTCTTTGGGCTAGTGCGCAGTATTTTCACGTCCGGATGAAAAGCGTGCCCAAAGTAAACTGACTGTTACTCAGGCCCAGAAGCTAGGATATGCATATAATTGGTAGATTTGGATGGGAAACCCTCCAAAGTTTCTACAACTGTTACAATTATGTCTGTGAGTATAACAGAACTGATATGGCAGGCGAAACCCCGAGGACAAACCATCCCCCCCCAAAAAAAGGTTCAGCTTACCACTATTTTCAATRGCTAGTACTATAATTATAAGCCCAAGTCCTCCCACATTGCAGTTCCTAGGGCTTCCACTAGATATCAACAGTCTTTAGAAAGAGTTTCAGGCTGGTTTTTGGAAAAATGACCAAGAAATTGTAGTTTTTCTAGGTGGCTCCCATTTTGGCTGTAGTGTTTCCAAGCACGTGGAGGAAAGCGCGTTCTTTCTTGTTTATCTCCGGTAAAGACAATAACAATTCTCCGTCTTAAATTCTATAGTTTATTTGTGTATTAGGATACCTAAGGTTTGATTATAAACGTTGTTTGACTTGTTTGGAAAAGTTTATTAGTAACGTTTGGGATTCATTTTGTATGCATTTTGACGGAGGGAAACTGAGTGGATTATTGACTGAAGCGCGCCAGCTAAACTGAGTTTTTTGGATATAAAGAAGGACATTATCGAACAGAAGGACTATTTGTGATGTAACTGGGACCTTTTGGAGTGCCAACAGAAGAAAATCATCAAAGGTAAGGCATTTTTTATATCGCTATTTCTGACTTTCCTGTCGCACCACCCTGGTTGAAATATGTTTGTCATGCATTTGTATGATGGGGCGCTGTCCTCAGATAATCGCAGTAAAGCCTTTTTTAAATCTGACACGGCGGCTGGATTAACAAGAAGTTAAACTTTATTTTGATGTATTGCACTTGTGATTTTATGAAAGTTAAATATTTCTAATAATTTAATTTGAATTTCGCGCTCTGCAATTTCACCGGATGTTGTCGAGGTGTTCCGCTAGCGGAATGTCTAGCCGTAACAGGTTTTAAGTCATTATCAACTGTAATTCCTAGATATTTGGAACCCCTGTGGCGACCATCTGAAGGGACCCGTCTGTTCACAGATGCTACAATCAAAGCGAGTCAGTGGAAGCATTTCATTTTTGTCCTTGTTGACTTTAACCTGATAACCTGATATATAGCTGTACATATCCAATAGTGTCTGTAGTTTTAAGAGGGATCTGGTCGGGTAAGAGAGGAACAAAATAATGTTGTCTGCAAACAATGAGATCTTGTGCGTTATCTGACCTACCTGAAAGCCCTTTATGTCTTGGTGCGTTCTTATGGCCCCCGCCAGGTGTTGAATGGCTAGCACAAAAAGGAGTGGGGAAAGTGGACAGCCCTGTCGACTACCTTTAAAGCATGGGAAAGTAGCTGACATCATACCATTAGGGGTGATCCTCACTTGCGGTTTATGGTATAAAGTCTTAACCTAGTTGATAAGCAAAAGAYCAAAGTTAAACTTAGCAAGGACCTTGAATAGGTATGGCCTCTAGCCTATCAAAGGCTTTTTCAAAGGCTAATTCACTGGCCATGTGAATTACGTCAAACAACTTGCCTAACCTGGAACTAGAACACTAAGTTAACAAAAGTAGAGAYAATTCTTCAATCATCCTTACATTATATAAATCAAAAGAAAACAATACCTACAGAGGGTGTCTTGATCCCAATACACATTCAATGACAGGTCGCAAAATAAAAATACAAGACGTCATGGCTCAGACATACAGAAGGGTTTAGCAAATTACAATGTCTCTGAGGACAATGTCTGTCCTAAATAACATAAAAACAGTGACACTCTGGTGAAAACAGATAGTTATTTTACATGGATATTGGGATCTTACCTTATTGATCTGTCCTTAGCAAGTAAACTGTAGTATAATCCAACAAAGCAGTCCTACCGGTTATGCAAGTACTAAGGCAGGTTAGTGGGATACAGACCAGTTAGCAGTGAAATTAGCCCGGTCAGCTAGCCAGTCAACCATGTACTGCGCCAGTTGTCTGTAGTCCGCGGAGAAAAGTTGCGACTTCCTTAGGGCGCTTTGAGGAACCTTCTCTGTCCGCCATGGATGATTCTCATCATTGCAGGTTGAAGCAGCATGTAAGGAACATTCGTGGAGCTAAGTTATTTTTTCACCTGATCGAATTCCTTCCAGCGTTTGACCATCCCAGAGCACATGTTGATCCCTTCTCCTTGAAATGTTTGGCTGCGGTGCGAAGAACTTTCTGTCCCGGTACCTCAGGAACCGGAAGAGGAAGGGATGTGGGTTCTGGTCGGGGGAGGGCGAGGGCCAAGTGACTTGTGTGCCTGTTCGATGACCAGTGGCTCAGCAAAATATTATTTGCCCAGAAGGGAGGGGATATGGCGGCAGAGAAATCGACTGGGTTCGTCCCCTAAAAGCCTTCACGGAAGCCGATAATCCGGATGTTGCATCGCCTATTGTAGTTTTCCAAATGGTCAACCTTGTCCATCAGGTATTCATTGTCTTTGCGCAGTTTCAGTAAGACAGTTTCCATGCCCTCTAACATGTCCTCAGCAGTGCTGATACGCTCTTCAGCTTCTTCCATTCATGAGCCTAACTTGTTGATCGATTCTGTCAAACCTGAGATGGAATTGTTGATTTCAGCCAGCTGTGCTGAGATAGAGCCACTGACCTTAGTCATTTTAAAGTTAAGTTGTTTTGTAAGGGATTCGTTGCCTTCGCTGATCACTTTGAGGATGTGAGTTAGCCTAGCTTCTTCCTGAGGTGTTCTTCCTGAGGTGTTGTGGCGCCATCTTGGGTTTCTGAGGAGGCCATGGTCAGTGGTTCATTCCCTGTCGTTTCTTGGTCTGCTGTGTTGTTTCCTTTACCTATTTTTGGTCTAGTAGGCATATCACCACTCTTTGCTACGGTAYGGTAATCAGTATGGGTGAAGTTATCAAGTTTTAGGATAAGTTTGTTAACATTTTTTAGAGAGCTCTTGGTCACGCTTCTGACTTCGCTGCATCACGTGACCCCCCTAATTGTAGATTTTTACACAGTACAATGCATTTGAAATAATTGTGGCTCGTGTATGATAGAATGTGACAGCCTGTGACAGAATTCTCTGCTATCCTGAGAGACTGGTGTGTAAGTCTACTGTACCCTGTAATAAGGCCTCAATCTTACAGTCTCTCTCTCCCCCTTCATTCATCTCTCTCTCTTTCTCTCTCTCATTTTCTCTCCACTGTCACTTTCTGGTGTGAGTGCCAGTATTGTCTTGGACCCATCTCCCTCTCCATCTGCTATAGGATTACTCTAACACACACAAGTCTGGTTTGGCTCGTCAGCATCGCCAGCCAAAAAGACTGTACATATGGAGGGAGATAAGAAAGCTGTAAGAAAATGTACACTTTTTGGATGTATTTTGATATTATCCTAGGCTGGACTACAGTATTTGAAAGTATGCCATGTTTTCCTGGAGTCATGTACTGTCTTTGCCTTTACTTTTGCTACCACAGTCTGTGAGGAGCACCCTTCATACCAAATACACTCTCAGGTCTGTTACCGACTCCTCTGCATACGGAGACATTTAACTGAAATATTGAGGAGAAAATCCTCTTCATTTTACAGCTGTTTGAGTGCAGGCCTCGACCTTGTCTAATGGTGTGTGTGTGTGTACTTGTGATGTGGGCGCCTGTGTGCACATGTGCGAACATTTGTTTGTGAGACACACAGCTTCTGTAATAACATCTAATTGTACGTGGATCTGTTGAACTCTTTCATTGGACATCTGTGTCGTCTAGACTGGAGAAAGCAGGGTGTGTCTCACACACACGTGCGCACATACGTACAGTATGTGCACGCACACACACAGTATACCTGTTCCTAATCTCTGCCAGACTCAGTAAATTATGTGTTGCTCCTTCATTAATCATAACTGGTAGTAATGTTACCTGAATAGGAGGCAGATCAACAGAAAGCAGCCAGCACGCAGAGTGATGCTAACCAGTCCTACTGCAGGATATGTACTAATTCTATTACATAACATTATCATTTCAACACATGCTCATTACATTACAGTCTCTGCATACACTACATTATATACTGTTCTTGTAAGGCAGCTGCTCATATCATAAGGTCAATGGAATAACAAAATAATGAAATCCCTGTATGGTGTAATATAGGAGTCGTTTAGGTTTTAAGTGAAACAGACCATATCAAATTGATAATGCCAGATTATTATTATTGAGGAAGCAGATTAACAGGACAGACATTTCTTCATTCATTACAATATTCTCATTTGGTGAGTAACATTAACCTTGTTGGAGACATGAACAAAATGTTCATTAGCTCCCAGAGAAAATACTTTGGCTTTAGCTCAGTGGGCTATCACGGTCAGCGCTTTGTAAAAGTTGAACTGCATGAACAAACTGTTAACCGGCCTCTGGCTTTAAACTTCTCAACGTTGTTATTGAAGTTGCTGATGTGAACATAAAAGTAACCTTTGTTTCCTCACGCTCTGCCATGATTTGGCAGGAGAACAATAATATGAGCTCAGTTGAGAATAATCTTATCAAGCAATAATAATGTTCTGTCAAATGAGTGATTATAGGGTGCTAACGCGACACAGCTCAAACTGCTAGCCCATCAGGCGAGATCACACACGAGGGCAGAACTGCCACCGCAGAAATACTTTACACATCGAATGACAAATTAACGCTGCCCTTATGTAGTGCTGACAAAATCATTTAATCAACAACCTGCCTTTTCCTGAGAGCGTAGGAGTTTTTCTTTATCTCTCTTTTTCCTTTTTCTCTCCCTATTGTCACAATTGCTCTTTTTCTCTGTCTGACTTTCTTGCTCTTTTATCTGACGCTGTGAAAGGAAAACTCCACGACTATCTCTCCCTCCCTCTCTCATTATCTTCTCTTCTCTAACAAATTCGTTTCTGTCACAAATCAGGTGTGTCAGACCCCATTAACTCAGACAAGCCTGCAAAATGGAGAGGTATTTGTGCATGCGTGCATGCATGTCTGTGTATTTTAGCCAGATGTTTATCATCAGTGTGATTATGACCACAGAACCCCACTGTTAGTAAAATTACTGGATTCCATGATGTGTCATGGCTGAGTGTCATTAACAGTCAGCTATGATCAGTCTCTTTTTATTACAGGAAGAAAGGACCTCCCTAATGACAGCTAGATGACCACATCCAACAGAAACTTTGTCTCATGTCAGTTAAGCATCTTCACTGGCCCTTTTATAACCCTCTAGTCATTCRTATGAGAAGACGGTTTGATGGCCATGTTGAGTAGTTTAGGATACCTCTATGACAGGGATCATCAACTACATTCAGCCGCGGGACGTTTCTTTTTTTGCTGAGTTTATAATTATGATCTGGACCCCCGGATTGTCAGGGGGCCAGATCATAATTATAAATTCAGCAAAAAAAGAAATGTTCTCTCACTGTCAACTGCGTTTATTTTCAGCAAACTTAATTAACATGTGTAAATATTTGAATTAACATAACAATATTCAACAACTGAGACATAAACTGAACAAGTTCCACAGGCATGTGATTAACAGAAATGGAATAATGTGTCCCTGAACAAAGAGGGGGGGGGGTTCAAAATCAAAAGTAACAGTCAGTATCTGGTGTGGCCACCAGCTGCATTAAGTACTGCAGGGAATCTCCTCCTCATGGACTGCACCAGATTTGCCAGTTCTTGCTGTGAGATGTTACCCCACTCTTCCACCAAGGCACCTGCAAGTTCCCAAACATTTCTGGGGGGGAATGGCCCTAGCCCTCACCCTCCAATCCAACAGGTCCCAGACGTGCTCAATGGGATTGAGATCCGGGCTCTTCGCTGGCCATGGCAGAACACTGACATTCCTGTCTTGCAGGAAATCACGCACAGAACGAGCAGTATGGCTGGTGGCATTGTCRTGCTGGAGGGTCATGTCAGGATGAGCCTGCAGGAAGGGTACCACATGAGGGAGGAGGATGTCTTCCCTGTAACGCGCAGTGTTGAGATTTCCTGCAATGACAACAAGCTCAATCTGATGATGCTGTAAAACACCGCCCCCAGACCATGACGGACCCTCCACCTCCAAATCGATCCTGCTCCAGAGTACAGGCCCCGGCGTAACGCTCATTCCTTCGACGATAAACGCGAATCAACCATCATCCCTGGTGAGACAAAACCTTGACTCTTCAGTGAAGAGCACTTTTTGCCAGTCCTTTCTGGTCCAGCGACGGTGTGTTTGTGCCCATAGGCAAACGTTGTTGGTGAGGACCTGCCTTTACAACAGGTCCACAAGCCCTCAGTCCAGCCTCTCTCAGCCTATTGTGGACAGTCTGAGCACTGATGGAGGGATTGTGCGTTCCTGGTGTAACACGGGCAGTTGTTGTTGCCATCCTGTGTCTGTCCCGCAGTTGTGATGTTCAGATATACCGATCCTGTGCAGGTGTTGTTACACGTGGTCTGCTGTCACAACCTGATCAGTTTCACCTTTCACCTGATTGATTATAAAAAAACATTTGACATGTTTCTACGAACATTACGGATACTTTTTGGAATTTTCGGCGGCCTAGACAGACGATAACGAGGGGCCCACCTGAAATCTTCACATCTCAACACTATTAAACGCGTCACTCCACACAAATATACTCTGCCGTGCATGATTCTTTTATTTGTCTACACTTTATATCAAGAATTATAGACGGTTACTTATCTCACAGGCGATGCGGACCGCGAGCACACTATCAAAACAAACCACAAAAAAATTTATAATGATGGTAAACTGGGAGGTCCGGCTCGAAAGTGACAAAGACATCTTCAAGAAAGGGATTTCAAAAGGAAAACTGTGATTCACAATTTCTATATTATGCTTTCTTGGAACTCAGAGCACTTACTTCACGTGACCCCGATTGACTAAATTTTTGAAGATGCTACAGCTTTCTGCCAAAGTCCTAACGAATTATCCTTATAGACCTTAGAAATAGACCCTCACTCACAAAAAGCGTTGAGCTCAACTTGTCTTCTATCTACGCTAGCCACGAGCCTATAGGGACCAATTCTTAGGATTCGTTGAAACGTCGATATCTCGTCACACAACATACGAACACGATAGTTCAACAGCGTGAACTACACCGGACAGGACGCCTAACAACATATGCTGAAGCGCCCTGTTGAAAAATTAGTATTTCACTTATGATTGAGGCGCAACGGCAGAAAGAAAATGCGACCAGTTCGGAGCACTACAAATATTCTAAAGTCCAATATTGTGCAGCCATTAGAATCTCATCCTAACACATCACTACTCTCATGGCAAGTTTTTCTAGCATTGTCTGGCCTATCACGCCAGATGTGCCGGACACACGGTCAACGCGGACTGGGTTTCTTGTCAGAATGCAGTAAGGACGAGAGCAAGCGCGCCAGCCAAATCTAGGTAGACGTTTTTTTGTTATAAAAGTAATATTTCATCGAACAAAAATAACATTTTTGTGTAACTGGGAAGTCTCGTGAGTGCAAAAACATAGAAGATTATCAAAAAGGTAAGCGATTAATTTTATTGCTTTCTGACTTTCGTCGAACGAATACATATGGCTTAATTTATGTGGGGCCTGACGCCTGTTCTAGCATTGATTGATACACTCACAAAAGCTTGGATTGCTTTCGCTGTAAAGCATATTTTCAAAATCTGACACGATAGGTGGATTAACAACAAGCTAAACTGTGTTTTGGTATATTTCACTTGTGATTGCATGATTATAAATATTTTTTGTCATATTTGGCGGCCTGCAATTCAGCGGTTGTTTAGGAAAATGATCCCGCTAAAGGGATCCGTAGCGCAGAGAAGTTAAGGGCTTTATTGGCATGGGAAACATACCTATTGATGTTTGTTCTTCACTGGTTGCCCTTTTCTTGTAGCAACAGGTCACACATCTTGCTGCTGTGATGGAACACTGTGGTATTTCACCCAATAGAGATGGGAGTTTTTCAAAATTGGGTTTGTTTTTAAATTCTTTGTGGATCTGTGTAATCTGAGGGAAATATGTGTCTCTATTATGGTCTTCTCTTGAGAGCCAGGTCTGCCTACGGCGAGTTTGTACATAGTCAAAGCTTTCCTTAAGTGTGGGTCAGTCACAGCGGTCAGGTTTTCTGCCACTGTGTACTCTYTATTTAGGGACAAATAGCATTCTACTTTGCGCAGTTTTTTTGTTAATTCTTTCCAATGTGTCAAGTAATTATCTTTTTGTTTTCTCATGATATGGTTGGGTCTATTTGTGTTGCTGTCCTGAGCCCCAGGACCAGCTTGCTTAGGGGACTCTTCTCCAGGTTAACAAAGTCATCTCAGTAGGTGATGACTTTGTTATAGAAGGTTTGGGAATCGCTTCCCTTGAGGTGGTTGTAGAATTTAACGGCTATTTTTTGGGATTTTGATAATTAGCGGGTATTGGCCTAATTCTGCTCTGCATGCATTATTTGGTGTTTTACGTTGTACATAAAGGATATTTTTGCAGAATTGTCAATTTGGTGTTGGTCCCATTTTGTGAATTCTGGGTTGGTGAGCGGACCTCAGACCTCACAACCATGAAGGGCAATGGGTTCTATAACTGAAGTATTTTTTGCCAGATACTAATTGTTATGGCGAATTTTATATTCCTTTTGATGGCATAGAAGGCCCTTCTTGCCTTGTCTCTCAGATCGTTCACAGCTTTGTGGAAGTTACCTGTGGCGCTGATGTTTAGGCCGAGGTATGTATAGTTTTTTGTGTGCTCTTTTTTGGAACAGAATCTGTGCAGAAGATCTAGGTGTTGCTTGTAGGCCCTCCTTGGTTGGGGACAGAAGCACCAGATCATCAGCAAACAGTAGACTTTTGACTTCAGATTCTAGTTGGGTGAGGCCGGTGCTGCAGACTGTTCTAGTGCCCTCGCCCATCCGTTGATATATATGTTGAAGAGTGTGGGGCTTACGCTGCATCTCTGTCTCACCCACGGCCCTGTGGAAATAAATGTCTGTGTTTTGTGCCCATTTTAACTGCGAACTTGTTGTTTGTGTACATAGATTTGATCATGTCGTATGTTTTTCCCCCAACACCACTTTCCATCCTTAGTGTTTATTGTTTTTCTAGTGTACTGTGATCCTGCGGCTACTATCTCAGTAAAGTATTTATGTTTATCCTTAACAACTGATTCCTCATCTGGTCTCTTCTCTGCTCCTGGGTCCAACCTCACCACATCACAGCAAGCTTTTGCCACAACATGGACAGATCAGAGATCACTCAGATCTGGAATATGGTAGCCCACCAAGGAGCACTGTTAGGACGGCAGCAAGAACAGCTCTCCTAAATCTCTGGGACCCTTCGGGCACTTGCCGAGTCCCTCCAACCAAGGCACGCCCCCAACCTGGGAGGAGCCAATGCCCAGGTCTCATCGCCGAGTGCTACAGACGTCGTCGTGGTTCATTCAGGGAACCTGCACCGGGAACCCAAGATCCCAGGCCCCGAGTGGTAAGGCGGCCACCCGGGAGGATGTAAGGGGTTCCTCACTCAGTGTTCTCTGGTGTTCGAGCTACAGTCCTCCTCGTTCCACACCAATCGGGCCATGATCGCCTACATCATCTCTTTACTCTCGGGCAAGGCCGTGGCGTGGTCAACGGCTGTGTGGGAACAGCAGCCACCATCTTCCAGATCCATTGTGGTCTTCTTTACCGAGCTGCGACGAGTCCTCGACCACCCAGTCGGAGGACGAGAAGCAGCCAGCCGACTGTTCAACCTCCGCCAAGGGGCCAGACAAGTGGCTGACATCGCCATTGAGTTCCACACCCTTGTCGCCGAGAATGGGTGGAATACGGAGGCACTGGTTACGGCTTTCCAGCAAGGTCTGTCTAACTTCATCTAAGAGGACCTTGAATCCCTGATAACGCTGGCAATCAGGACTGACAACCGCATCCGGGAACGGGTGAGACAGCGCCCTTTTGACACCCCTCCAGCATTCCGGATTCCTGAGCACCCGAAGGCCACCGAGCCCAGCATGGAGGATCCCATGCAGCTGGGTCGCACACGTCTGAGCCCACAGGAGCTTGACAGGCGCATGTGCGAAGGCTGCTGACTCTACTGCGGAGGTCTCGGCCATCTCAGTGCTACCTGCCCAGAGCTGACGGGAAACGCCAGGGCTCACCAGGACAGGGGGAGACCCTGACGAGCTGTGCAGTTACCTCCCAGCTACCCAGTCACCGTCTGTTACTCCATGCAACCCTCCACTGGGACAACCTTCAGCACCAGATTCAAGCCTTGTCGACTCCGGGGCCGCGGATAATTTCATTGATCAAGACTTCGCCAGAGAGTTACAGATTCCCTGTGTGAAATGTCTCACCCCTCTGCAGATTCAAACCCTCGATGGATGCCCCATTGGCTCCGGTCAGGTGGATTA
The DNA here is from genome assembly GCF_002910315.2 of Salvelinus sp. IW2-2015. Classification (NCBI taxonomy): domain Eukaryota; kingdom Metazoa; phylum Chordata; class Actinopteri; order Salmoniformes; family Salmonidae; genus Salvelinus; species Salvelinus sp. IW2-2015. Next base: position 32,527,830 of record NC_036839.1, read on the forward strand.
TCCGACCAAGCCCATTCAACTGCAGGTTGGGGTGAACCACTCTGAGACTCTTCGTTTTCTGTTGATCACTGCTCCTGAGAACCCCCTTATCCTAGGGTACCTCTAGTTAGCGCTACATAACCCACTAGTTTCCTGGTCCATGGGACACCTACTAGACTGGGTTAAGGACTGCCAGACTAAATGTCTAAGACCCCTACCAAGTGCTTCGACGTGTCCTCCTGCATCCCTTGAAACCAAGACTTTTCCGCGCTTCCTCCCGAATACTTCAACCTCCGAGGGGCCTTCAGTAAGAGGCAGGCCTCCACCCTGCCCCCTCATCGTCTACGACTGTGCCATAGAACTCCTACCCGGCGCCACACCTCCACGGAGTTGTCTGTACTCCCTCTCGACCCCTGAAGCAGCAGTTATGGACAATTACAACTGGGCCTCCGCAACGCTTACACTGTTTTTAACACCCCTAGTGGCCACTGTGAGTATTTAGTCATGCCCTTCAGATCATCCAACTCACCGGCAGTATTTCAAGCATTGGTCAATTACACCCTGAGGGATATGTTCAATTGGTTCATCTTTGTTTACCTCGACGACATCTTGATCTTCTCCAAGACCCTTCTGGAACACATACTGCATGTCCGCCAAGTCCTGAGATGCCTCCTGCAGAATCAACTATATGTCAAGATAGAGAAGTGTGAGTTCCACATATCCCAGGTTTCATTCCAGGGTCACATTATCTCTACTGCAGGCATCCAACTGGACCCTGTAAAGATTGAGGCGGTCGCCGACTGGCCCTGCCCCACCTCACTCAAGCAGGTCCAGCGGTTCCTCGGGTTTGCCAATTTTTACAGGTGTTTTATACGTAACCTTAGAACGGTGGCGGCGCCTCTCATGGTCCTAACCCGCAAGTCCCAGACACGTTTTTGCTGGACACCCAAGGCTGACAGGGCATTCAGATGCCAGAGCTAAGGATGATGTTAAAGAGTTTAAGTATAGCGAATTGGAATTTGTGGTCTGTATATTTTATTAATTAATTAACACCACAGGCCTTTTTGGGTTGGAGGGTTTGTATTTTGTCCTGTAGTTCAATCAATGAAATTGGAGAATATCCCGGGCGGTTCGCTCTTCGCTCTCTCCTCTCTCTCTCTCTCTCTCTCTTCTCTCTCCTCTCTCTCTCTCTCTCTCTCGTCTCTCTCTCTCTTCTCTCTCTCTCTCTCTTCTCTCTCTCTCTCTTCTCTCTCCTCGCTCTCTCTGTCTCTACCCTCTCTCTCTTCTGTCGCTCTCCTCTTCTCTCTCTCTCTCTCTCTCTCTCTCTCTCTCTCTCTCTCTTTCTCTCTCTCTCTCTCTCACGTCTCTCTCTCTCTCAGAGATAGAGAGACCGGGAGAGAATGTGTGTTTGTGTCGCTTGTGTTTATGAAAACAGCTTCACCTTGACTCATCTCCTCAGAGAAGTCAGTGTGGACAAGGCTGTGGGGAAACAACAGGAAGGAGATTAGTTAGACTGACGCTTTCCATCTCACTCATTTATCAACACACTGCTGTCTGCTTTGCTCTACACTACAGGGACCTGGCCCGGTCAGAGTTATCAACATAGAGGTTGGACTTTCTCCAAAGAATAGCTCAATCCAACTTTAAAAACGAATTCTAACTTCCAAAGTTAGCGAGCAGTTCAATTGATCAACGGGGAAAATCCAAATCTCATGCCATTTTCAGTATTTAAGCTGTCAACCACTATTTGGCAGTTCGACATGAAGCAGACTCATTGGATATTGACATGGAACCACCACTGACATTAGCCTCCACACTCAATTTGAATCAGAGATGAATTGTCAGTGAGGAAGGGGGGAGGAGAGATAGGCATCCAGCTTCATGACAGAGAGGCCATACAAACACACTGACCAATTCACACATATATGCAAGCACACCGGCAAACACATACAGACACACACACACACAAAAGGCTGGGGGAGGAGCAGCAGGCATACAGTGGTCCGACAGAATAGGGACACACACGCTTGCTAACAAACACAGACACGCATGCACCCACAGGCACACATGATTTGCGTGTACACTCAAACCAATATAGACACGCACACATACAGCCCACGCCACACCACTGCCACAAATACCCTGTGTAGCACCACTTCACTGACACACACTGTTACCATCACGTCATGTCCCACCCCCTCCTAACCCTTCTGCACTACACTGCCAGCTACTGTAGACAACTACACATAATAAACCATGTAAAGGGTATGACATATGCGACCAGTTGTAGTGTAGCGATTTAGAGAGAACAGCCTTGAACCAGCGACCCAGAAGTTACGGGGTGAGAGCACAAGCACTTGCACCACAAAAGGCCTCTTGGCAGAGACACTGGTACACTCACATACAGAGGCTTTACTAGCATGACCATCTAATGATTACCACTGGATATTGGGTGACTTTGAGGTGACAGGGAGGAAGACCGTAAACCTAGCAGGGCTGGCCTGGCATGTGCAGTTCAGTCCAACCAGAATAGATGAAGTGAGAGTCTGGGTGTGCCTCCCAGTCTGCCCGTCTGCCCTAGGATCACAGAGAGACTGGCAGCCATGCCAAACCATCCTCTCCCTTCCATCCACCCCTCCTCTCCTCTCCAATCTCTGCCATCCTCCTACACACAGCAGAGAGAGTGCCAGGGTATCAGACCTTTCCACAAATCAGGGAAGACACTTCTTCGCGCCGTCCTCCCATCCATCTACTCCTCTTCTCCTCTCCTCCCATCCACAGCACAGAGCATACCAGGGCTCAGAAGCCATCCCTCCATCTCTCCACTCCTCTTTCCTCCCATCTTCCCATCCACACCACAGAGTGTGCCAAGGGGAAAACCACCCAACACACATACAGATCCAGGAGCCAGAGCACAAGACCTAACCACACGACAGACAGAGACACACACCCACACCCTCCTCCCATCTCTCCACCCATCCTGCCATCCTCTCGCACGGAATGTTCCCCTCTATTGACGAGCCAAGGGCTGCATCCAAACACCCCTCAATCGCGCTCTATCCCTCTCTCCAACTCTGTCAGAAGAGCTCAGTCGTTAGAGCAGTGGGAAAACAGTGGACTTCAGATCAGATATCCTTTTACTCTTCACTATATAGCAATAAATCATAGATATAGACAGCATATCATAGCATCGACAACAGACCAGGCCAACAAATAGATCTCCTCTTGTAACTAATACAACTTCAGGGAAGTCTGACAGATGAAATGCCTGCTTAAGACTTCAGAAGACACTAAGTTACTGCTCTATGTCCAACACTGCGTTTTCCAGGGCACCACACACAAAGACAAAACGGAAGGATTAATGCCAGGTATGATTTATTTTTGGTGAATAAATGCTATGTAAACAATGTGGTGACTTTGGCTTTCCCTGTTGATCCTGATGTTCCATTCATACAGGTCCAAGGAGAAAGAGAGCTGAGCTAGGCAGAAGGCCAGGCCAGAACGGCCCTAGAGGCAGACAGATCAACCACCAGATTGACACACACACACAGATCAGGACACCAGCTCACATGCCCCTACCTCTGTTCGTTTCACTCAGCTGGTACACATGTCGCAACTTCACGCAGTGTAAAACCAACTGGGAGAGGTTGTGTGTTTTGTTTGATTTATCGTGGATTACTGCAGAACAAATTAAAGCCCCTCAGAATTAAGCAGGAATGACAGCTCAATATCGCTGGGTGTCGGTAGCTCCACATATAGAGATGTTACACTGCAAGGGATGTTCTGGCCTACAGATGGATGTACAGACCTATACTGTGTATACTGTAGCTCTCTGTGGCATTGTTCATGTTCTGCTCTGAATGTAAACATTTACATTAACATCCACAGTACATACCGGATGATCATTTTGAGTGAAACAATGTCATTCAGACCAAGGCCCTCTATCCTGTTTTCCTCCACTCCCCCTCTTGTTTTCTTGGTGTCTGTCGACTGACCTTGTAAGCCAGAAGTGAGACAAAAGACAGAGCAACTACTTTCAATATGGCATTCAATATGAGTTGCTGCCTGGCAGTTACAACAATAAACTGACGACCATCGTTTAAATGGACCTCAGTATGTCTTTCCAACTTCGTCCCAAAGCCAGAAACATATTCTGTGTCATCAGCTACAGCAGCAAAACAACCACTGAGTCCATATCAGTATGGCTAAGAATGTCTTAATAACACTCTAATTAAGCATGCAGAGACCGACTCGCGCGCAGAAGACAGAGAGAGGAGAGAGAGAGAGAGGAGAGAGAGGAGGAGGGAGAAGAGAGAGGAGGTGAGGAGAAGAGAAGAGAGAGAGGAGAAGTAGAGAGCGAGAGAGAGAGAGAGAGAGAGAGAGAGAGAGAGAGAGAGAGAGAGAGAGAGAGAGAGAGAGACGAGAGAGAGAGGAGAGGAAGAGAGAGAGAGAGAGGATAGAGAGCGATGTCAAGGAGGAGCAGAAAGAGAGAAGAGAGAGAGAGATAGAGGACACATCTGAAGAGAGCACGACAGTCACAGAGAGAGACAGACACACAGAGAGAGACACAGAGAGAGAGAGAGAGAGACAGAGAGAGGCAAGAAGGGCCTTCTATGCCATCAAAAGGAACATAACATTCGACATACCAATTAGGATCTGGCAAAAAATACTTGAATCAGTTATAGAACCCATTGCCCTTCATGGTTGTGATGTCTCGGGTCCGCTCACCAACCAAGAATTCACAAAATGGGACAAACATCAAATTGAGACTCTGCATGCAGAATTCTGCAAAAATATCCTATGTGTACAATGTAAAACACCAAATAATGCATGCAAAGTAGAATTAGTCCGATAACCTCTAATGATCAAAATCCAGAAAAGAGGCGCTAAATTCTACAACCACCTAAAAAGGAAGTGATTCCCAAACATGCCATAACAAAGCCATCACCTGCAGAGAGATGAACATGGAGAAGAGTCCCCTAAGCAAGCTGGTCCTGGGGCTCTGTTCACATACACAAACAGACCCCACAGAGCCTCAGGACAGCAATACAATTAGACCCAACCAAATCATGAGAAAACGTGTGCCATGTAATTAACAAAAAAACTGAGTAAACTAGAATGCTATTTGGCCCTAAACAGAGAGAACATCTGACCTCTGTGACTGACCCAAACTTAAGGAAAGCTTTGACTATGTACAGACTCAGTGAGCATAGCCTTGCTATTAAGAAAGGCCGCTGTAGGCTGACCTGGCTCTCAAGAGAAGACAGGCTATGTGCACATTTCCCACAAAATGAGGTGGAAACTGAGCTGCACTTCCTAACCTCCTGCCAAATCTATGACCATATTAGAGACACATATTTCCCTCAGATTACACAGATCCACAAAGAATTTGAAAACAAACTCAATTTTTATAAACTCCCACATCTATTGGGTGAAATACCAGTGTGCCATCACAGCAGCAAGATTTGTGACCTTTGCCACAAGAAAAGGTCAACCAGTGAAACTAAACTGTCATGCATCAGTGCAGAGACACACAAACAGAGACAGAGAGACATTCGTAATGTCTTTATTATTTTGGAACTTTTGTGAGTGTAATGTTTACTGTTCATTTTTATTGTTTATTTCACTTTTGTTTATTATCTAGTTCACTTGCTTTGGCAATGTTAACATATGTTTCCCATGCCAATAAAGCTCTTAAATTGAATTGAATTGAATTGAGAGACACAGAGAGAGAGAGAGAGAGAGAGAGAGAGAGAGAGAGAGAGAGAGAGAGAGAGAGAGAGAGAGAGAGAGAAAAGCCCTGACCCAGAGTCGTTAGCCTTTCTCGTTAGCAGATTACCTTACATGTTTCCATCGGCCAGCGAGCTGCGGGAGGTCAATTGCTGTTAAATTACTGGCCTTGGCTGGGAAAACATTGACCACATAATTAGTTCACTCTTTCTGTCCAACCGATTAACTTTTCTGAGACACTCAAAGGACCGCGGCTCCAGTACTGCAATTAGTCCAGTTAGAGTTCTGAATGGAGGACGGCTTGGAGGCTGGGACGGGTTGTTAGGCTGATATAGGACTGCACACAACACTGAGTTGATGCAGGTTGCTACAATACAAGATAATACACAACACCAGACCCACTTCTGTTCACTGGGAAAGACAGAGAGGGACATAAGTTGGCACAGGAGAAGGAAAAAAGACAAGAGCAGTGTCATCGTCTCTATTCCAAACTCTAAACTGACATACTGTGGGGGTGAGGCTATGGATTATAGTTAACTGAAACATGATGAACTGCTAGTGAGTGTCCTCAGTATATTGGAGATGTGCAGTCCAGATGCCTGTACAAAGACCACTGCTATGTATCTGGTGAGTAACGTCATGTAATAAAAGGATACTGCATAGACTTTCTGTGACTGTAACGTGTCTCGGGCCCCAGGTTTTCCTATTTTAGCTCCTGCTGTGTATTATTCATGCATTAAGACTGGGGATCATTAACTGTGGAGTGAGAGACCTGCAGTCATTTTTCACACCCTCTAACAGCCACACAGACACAGCCTTGCACCACAGTGGTACACCAATCTGGAAGGGGAGGATGGCTGTTTGACAACTGAATACAATGCGTTTCTATTTGCATTGACAGTAGATGTTTTCGTATCAGTCATACATGTTGATCAGTCAATGGGCTGGATCTTGGCACAGGGTTTCTGTCTAAAGTGCTGATTGTGTGATGGCTGATCCATGGAGACGAGAGGAGAGATGCTGCTGCTATGGGTGCGAGGAGGTTAAGTATTGTGAGCTTGGAGCAAAGAGGGACAGAAAAAGAGCTGGCCACATGAGCTTCACCCAGAGAGTAGAGAGGTGATATGAGAGGAGACAAGCAGTAAGTGTCTGCTGTTCAGGGTCACAGAGCACACCACACACAGTTAGAAGTCCTGTCTCAACTCTAACCCATACCAGCCTTCACCTCTGTTTTAGAAATGCCACACACAGTTAGAGACACTCCCCTGTGTTATTAGCTCTGGCATCACATTACCTGGGTCAAATAGAAAATTGTCTGTCAATTAATTTCAAATACTCATGCTTTACTTGATTGGATTTGCTTGCTACAATTTCAGCAATAGAATAGGTGCAAAAAGTGCAAAATCCAAGACAARTCAAGTGACCCTGAAATATTTTCAAGTAATTGAAACTCCTCCTCAACATTAGCTGCCGAATACTCTATTGAGCTTCACTTCAGTCGATAATACATCCTTGTCACACCCCAATAACAAAATGAGGGTAGACTCCACTCCCCTATATGGTGCATTTGGAGTCCACCTCCCTCCTGTAATCCATACTAGATAAGACTAATAACAGGCTGGCGAGGAGAAATACATAAACAGAGAAGAGACAAGATTAGAAAGGGATGGTACATTCAAAAAGGGAAAGGATGTAGATTTAAAGACAGTATAAAGAGAGAAAGGAATATTTTAGGAATGAGAGAACAAAGGAGAGAGGGAGAGACCGCAGAGGTGAACAAAAAGCCTCCCGGTGATGCTGCAGACTGTGGGGAGGTGTGTGTGTGTGTGTGTGTGTGTGTGTGTGTGTGTGTGTGTGTGTGTGTGTGTGTGTGTGTGTGTGTGTGTGTGTGTGTGTGTGTGTGTGTGTGTGTGTGTGTGTGTGTGTGTGTGTTGTGTGTGTGTGTGTGTGTGTGTATGTGTGTGTGTGTGTGTGTGTGTGTTGGGAATATGCTCTCAGCTGTGAAGTCCAAAGCAGCAATTAGAAGAGCAGCAGTTGAGGTAGACGTCCATACAGACAACAGAGAGTGGTGTCTCTTTCTTATCCTTTAACATCACTCAGTCCTGTCACCCTGCCCTCATCCATCCATTCTCTCTCTCTCTGAACCCCCTCTATCTCTCTCCCCTCAATCTTTTTCTTTCTTTCTGTTGCTCTCTCCCCTCAGTGCCTTCTCCCTTTGTCTCCCTCTCTTTCTCTCTCTTGCTCTAAATATTTTCCACCTAGTTCCTCATTAAAACCTGTGTTTGTGTGTGTGCGCGTGCGTGACCTTCACCTCACAAAAAGGTAAATAAATAATGCATAACTGTGGCCAGCTCATGTTCTCACACACACAAAGGAAGGCATGCCTACGCACTCGCTTTTCTCATAGGCCAACCTGGCACAATTAGCCACCACTATGTTGAGTAAGACCAGCTGAGCACATAATTCTATCTGGTAACAGAATAACAAATCAACCAATCAGAGACCTTACACGGTTGAGCCACCATCCAATCACATTTGTTAAACAGGTCAACTTGGCCACCAGAGGGAGATAAGAAATCCTCCAACTTCAAGGTTTAGTTTGTTACCCGTGCCTTAGTCTAAGAAGTGGAGTGTGCCAGTATGAATTGCAGGATGTTCCTTATGGGTTACTGACATTACACAACATTCAAAAGGCACGTTTTCGCATATAAGGCCAAATTCAATGTTTTTGCTTATAGTTTCACACACGTCCATGTGCTTTTACGAAGAAAAAAAATACATGTAGGAGGATTATACGTTCATATTCATTGTTACATTGTAAAGTAAAGTCTAAGCCGATGGTGGTCTTGTCAGATAGCTGTATTTTATTCCCACAACTATCACTGACAAGTGGCGCAATCCGCTAAGGCAGTTAAGGGATGTGATGGCAGTGAGTACAAACCTTACTTGGCGCAAGGTTTATTTTTAAAGGAAATAACGCTCCGCTGCTGGTCCTCAAGTCAAATAACTCATATGTGACCAAGTAGATAATTATAAAAATGCATATAAAATTATGTATGCATACATTTAGGTGTACACCTCCATATAATATATGTAATATGATCTTTGTGTTGACTACATTTTATTCTACATTTCAAAAGGGGGGGAATCATATGGGGGATTTGAACCCAAGCCACAATCTGCAAAAAATCCAAAAAAAACAGCTCTTTACACATTGAGCTACTGTATTTCTCCAGCCAGAGTATTGAATGTGATCTAGTTAGTTTGATTATCGGCACGCGCCATTGGATGTTTTTCCTGACTCAGTTGCAGAAGAGGAAGGACACCACTCAGGGATTTCATCATGAGACCAATGGTGACTTTAAAACAGTTACTGAGTTTAATGAAGCTAGGGGGCAGGATTTTTATGTTTGGAAAAATAACGTTCCCATTGTAAGCTGCCTATTTCTCAGGTCCAGATGCTAGAATATGCATATAATTGAGAGAGTAGGATAGAAAACACYCTAAAGTTTCYAAAACTGTCAAAATATTGTCTGTGAGTATAACAGAACTGATTTTGCASGCAAAAACCTGAGGAAATCCAACCCGGAAGTRACTCTTATTTTGAAAAATCACTGTTCCATTGCCTGCCTTTCGTCCATTTAAAGGGATATCAACCAGATTCCTTTTCCTGTGGCTTCCTCAGGGTGTGAACAGTCTTTAGACATAGTTTCAAGCTTTTATTCTGAAAAATGTGCGAGATTTATCAAATCGTGTCAGTGGATGGCCGATGTCCTTCCATTAGTTCATGCGCGCAACACTGGTAGCTAGACATTTTCTTTCTCTCCAGTATTGAATAGTTTACAGTCCGGTTGAAATATTATCGATTGTTTATGTTAAAAACAACCTGAGGATTGATTAWTAAAAACGTTTGACATGTTTCTACGAACTTTACGGATACTATTGGAATTTTCGTCAAGCCTTGATGACCTGCCTAAGGCTGTGGAATACTGAACATAACRCGCCAAACAAATGGAGTTTTTTTTATATAAAAATAATCTTTATCGAACAAAAGGAACATTTATTGTGTAACTGGGAGTCTCGTGTGCAAACATCCGAAGATCATCAAAGGTAAGCGATTAATTTTATTGCTTTTCTGACTTTCGTGACCAATCTACATTGCTGCTAGGTGTTTTGTCTAGGGATCGATAAACTCACACAAACGCTTGGATTGCTTTCGCTGTAAAGCATATTTTCAAAATCTGACATGACAGGTGGATTAACAACAAACTAAGCTGTGTTTTGCTATATTGCACTTGTGATTTCATGAATATAAATATTTCTTGCAATTTTTGGGGAATTTGGCGCTCTGCAATTCAGCGGTTGTTGATGAAAATTATCCTGCTAAAGGGATCCGTGCATCAAGAAGTTAATGGCTGTGATAGGAGAAAACTGCGGATGGATCAACAACACTGCACAATATTAACCTCAATGACAGAGTTAAAAGAAGGAAGCCTGTACACAATAAAATATTCCAAAGCATGCATCCTGTTAGCAAAAAGGCAATAAAGTAAAAGTTTCCCAATGCCTCGCAAAGAAGGGCAAATATTGGTAGATGGGTAAAAAAAAAGCAGACAATGAATATCCCTTTGAGCGTGGTGACATTATTAATTATACTTTGGATGGCGTATACACCCAGTCACTACAAAAATATAGGCGTTTTTCCTAACTCAGTTGCAGAAGAGGAAGGACACCATTCAGGGATTTCATCATGAGACCAATGGTGACTTTAAAACAGTTACAGAGTTTAATGGCTGTGATAGGAGAAAACTGCGGATSGATCAACAACATTGTAGTTACTGCACAATATTAACCTAAATAGCAGAGTTAGGTGGGGAAAAGGTACAGGRCGGCAGGTAGGCTCAGGGTTACGTCAGGCAGAGGTCAGTAATCCACATAGGTGGGGCAAAGGTATAGGATGGCAGGCAGGCTCAGGTCAGGGCAGGCAGGAATGGTCAAAACTGGGAAACTAGGAAACAAGAACTATAGCAAAGACAGGAGCAAGGGRGAAAACACTGGTAGGTTTGAACAAACAAAATGGACTGGCAACAGACAAACAGAGAACACAGGTATAAATACACAGGGGATAATGGGGAAGATGGCGACACCTGGAGGGGGGTGGAGACAATCACAAAGACAGGTGAAACAGATCAGGGTGTGACAGTACCCCCCCTCTAGGGGGGCCACCTGGTGTCCTACCTGGGCGCATACCTGGTTGACCGTGGTGCCGGTGTTGGAACTCTGCGATGAGGCCTGGGTCCAGGATATCCCTGGCTGGGACCCAGCACCTCTCCTCCAGACCATAACCCTTCCAGTCAACCAAGTACTGGAACCCCCTGCCCAGAGGTCAAACCTTCAGGAGACATCTCACCGTGTAAGCCGGTTGGCCATCGATGAGACAGGGRAGAGGGAAAARAGACAAAGGGCTGTGAGATATGGGTTTAATTCTGGACACATGCAAGGTAGGATGTAAATTAAGGTTACGGGGCAACAGAAGATGAACAGCAGAGGGGCTAATGACTTTGGAGATGGGAAACKGGCCGATAAACCGGGAGAGAGTTTGCGGGATTCCACCTGGAGGAGCAGATCCCGGGTGGACAGCCATACCTTCTGCCCTAGCTGATACCGGGGAGCCGGGGTCCGGTGGCGATGTGCTTGTCGTCGATACCTGGAGATGGTCTTGAGGAGGGCCGACCGGGCTCTCCTCCAGGTATGACAACAGCGACGGACAAACATCTGGGCAGAAGGTATGCCGACCTCCTCCTCCTGCTCAGGAAAGAGCRGAGGCTGACACCCCATGGAACACTCAAAAGATGATAGGCTTGTGGCAGAGCAGGGAAGGGTGTTGTGGGCGTATTCGACCCACACAAGCTGCTGGCTCCAAGAGGTGGGTTTGGCGGAGACCAGGCAGCGCAGAGTAGTCTCTAGGTCCTGGTTGGCTCGCTCCGACTGGCCATTGGACTGGGGGTGGAACTCGGAGGACAGGCTGGTCGACGACCCAATGAGAGTGCAGAACACCTTCCAGAACCGGGACGAGAACTGAGGACCCCGGTCAAAGACCATGTCTACCGGTAGTCAATGAATCCGGAAAACGTGCTGCAACATGAGCTGGGCCATCTCTATGGCAGAGGGTAGTTTGTGGAGAGAAATGAAGTGGGCGGCTTTGGAAAACCAATCCACCATGGTCAGGATGGCGGTGTTGCCATCAGACGGGGGAAGACCCGTGACAAAGTCCAGGGASATGTGAGACCAGCGACGGTGAGGGACAGGCAAAGGTTGGAGGAGACCAGCCGGAGCTTGCCGAGGAGTCTTGTTCTGTGCACAAACCGTGCAAGTGGCGATGAATGCGGCCACGCCAGGGACCATGGTAGGCCACCAAAAGTGTTGTCGCACAAAAGCCAGGGTCTGACGGCTAATGTCCGGGAGGGCGCTCTCCTGGACTACAGCGTGATAAGGTACACTATCTTAGAGCAGTCCGAGGGGAAGGAGSAGGGCACACTGTGCTAGCAACACCCGACAGGTGCCCGGCTCTCCATTGAAACATTCCGGGGGAGGTAAGCGGGACTCCTTGGAAGGCGGAGTGACCGGTGAGGCGGCGCTGCTAACAGCCGAGTTACTGAGGAGCTGTGAGGTTCCCGTCATAGTAGGCTGCCTTCCAGCCAACCTGCAGAATTCCTTTTGCCTACCAATGGTGGCTCCTTGGGAGGAGATGGCATCCGAGTCCGCTGGGTCAGTCATGGCCAGTTCGTACTATCAGGTTTAAGGTAAGACCCAGGCGCAGACAGTGTCGAAGAAACAAAGTTTATTACTCGAACAGGGGCAGGCAAAAGGACAGGTCAAGGGCAGGCAGAGGTCAGAATACAGATATGTGGGGCAAAGGTAGTGTCAAGTTTGAGAAACAGACACCTCACAAGTCCTCAACTGGCAGCTTATTTAAAAGGTACCCGCAAACACCCGTCTACACCATGTCAACAGTGAAGAGGCGACTCCGGGATGCTGGCCTTCTAGGAACATTTTCACTTTTAAAATTAGAGCGAAAGGAAACGTCGGGAAAAAATCTAAACAGCTACCGTCTTCCCCGATCCTGCTATCTTCAATTATCTCCTTCAACAATCGCTGGGTAAATATAAAGACTCATATTTGGACTGTGGCCAGAGGGTTCATGGTAATCTTCATTGTGTGATACAAACACAATTATCTACTAGAGACCAGGTTATAGCCCTGCACTTTCCAGCACATTAACACACACACACACACTATCTCCCGTCACAGCCCTTTTGTGACCCAGAGGTCAAACAGAGGTGCTAACCTCAACCCTGACCCCTGACCCCTACCCAAACCAGAGATAGGAGACCCTCAGGGAGATCAACAGGACAAACAAACACACAGACTAGTACAACATGGTTCTATGCTATGTGCTCTAAAGCTAAAACCACAGTTTAGGTTCCTCCTGTGTTATTCTTTCTCACTGGCTACGTCGTGTAAATAAGATCATTTTGGTCATAAAGTCAGTCTTGTCTAAAACAGAGTTTGGAAAATGGCATGCGTCGCAACGGGTAAATGAAGGTTGGGTTTTGATTTGCCCACTAACATGGGGTGAACAGCTGCGGCGATTGCTCTCTATCCAATAGAATAGACAGTGAGACAGATCTGCCCAGCAGCCCGACTTTGTTTACACAAGACAATACATCGCACATTTTTTTGTTACTTGAGAAATACTGCACCAAACACCTTAGTTAGATGTAAAATTGCACAACTAAAACATCTGACAAAAAACTCAAAATTATTTACAGATTTCTTGAGTTATCTTAGATTCATTCTGGGGATTTTGAGGAAGTGAAATAGGCTTCCGCGTGCGTCTACAGTGTCTCATGGGGGACAAATATCATTAACCAAATGCAGAATAGGTCAGGAAACACACCTCCAAGACTGAAATCTAATGAGCAAGAGAAAAACACATGTGCCAATCGATGTGTTCAGTGGCTCTTTAAAACAATGTGGATGTCTGGATACAACCAGCAACCTGAATTCTACCTGCATTAATATGTAGGATGTTACTCTGCCCTGACTGAGAGGCCTGCAGGTTCTGAGCTGAGGCTGTGAGGCCATTCGTAGTTCTCTCACGTCTCACACCTCCACAACCACAGAAACCCCGGAGATTTGTATCGCTCAACCTCCAGACCCACACACACCTATGCCGCACCTGCTGTTACCCGGGCAACTGAGCAGGTGCTGCCCTTACTCCCCTGACAGTCACACGCACGCACACACACACACACACACACACAC
>NC_036839.1:32541891-32547602 GCF_002910315.2 Salvelinus sp. IW2-2015
CGTGTGCCGGTGTTGGAAAACTCTGCGAATGAGGCCTGGGTCCAGGAATCCCTGGCTGGGACCCAGCACCTCTCCCTCCAGACATAACCCTTCAGTCAACCAATTACGGGAACCCCTGCCCAGAGGTCAAACCTTCAGGAGACATCTTCACCGTGTAAGCGGTGGCCATCGATGAGACAGGGGAGAGGGAAAAAAGACAAAAGGCTGTGAGATATGGGTTTAATTCTGGACACATGCAAGGTAGGATGTAAATTAAGGTTACGGGGCAACAGAAGATGAACAGCAGAGGGGCTAATGACTTTGGAGATGGGAAACGGCCGATAAACCGGGAGAGAGTTTGCGGATTCCACCTGGAGGAGCAGATCCCGGGTGGACAGCCATACCTTCTGCCCTAGCTGATACCGGGGAGCCGGGGTCCGGTGGCGATGTGCTTGTCGTCGATACCTGGAGATGGTCTTGAGGAGCCGACCGGGCTCTCCTCCAGGTATGACAACAGCGACGACAAACATCTGGCAGAAGGTTATGCCGACCTCCTCCTCCTGCTCAGGAAAGAGCGGAGGCTGGACAACCCATGAACACTCAAAAGATGATAGCCTTGTGGCAGAGCAGGAAGGGTGTTGTGGCGTATTCGACCCACACAAGCTGCTGGCTCCAAGAGGTGGGTTTGGGCGGAGACCAGGCAGCGCAGAGTGTCTCTAGTCCTGGTTGGCTCGCTCCGACTGGCCATTGGACTGGGGTGGAACTCCGGAGGACAGGCTGGTCGACGACCCAATGGAGAGTGCAGAACAACCTTCCAGAACCGCGGACGAGAACTGAGGACCCCGGTCAAAGACCATGTCTACCGGTAGTCAATGAATCCGGAAAACGTGCCTTGCAACCATGAGCTGGCCATCTCTACTGGCAGAGGGTAGTTTGTGGAGAGAAGATGAAGTGGGCGGCTTTGGAAAACCAATCCACCATGTCAGGATGGCGGTGTTTGCCATCAGACGGGGAAGACCCGTGACCAAAGTCCAGGGAGATGTGAGACCAGCGACGGTGAGGGACAGGCAAAGGTTGGAGAGACCAGCCGGAGCTTGCCGAGGAGTCTTGTTCTGTGCACAAACCGTGCAAGCGTGCGATGAATGCGGCCACGCCAGGACCCATGGTAGGTCCACCAAAAGTTGTTGTCGCACAAAAGCCAGGTCTGACGGCTAATGTCCGGAGGGCGCTCTCCTGGACTTACAGCGTGAATAAGGTACACTATCTTAGAGCCAGTCCGAGGGAAGGAGGAGGGCACACTGTTCTAGCAACACCCGAGACAGGTGCCCGGCTCTCCATTGAAACATTCCGGGGGACGGTAAGCGGACTCCTTGGAAGCGGAGTGACCGTGAGCGGCGCTGCTAACAGCCGAGTTACTGAGGAGCTGTGAGGTTCCCGTCATAGTAGGCTGCTCCAGCCAACCTGCAGAATCCTTTTGCCTACCAATGGTGGCTCCTTGGGAGGGATGGCATCCGAGTCCGCTGGGTCAGTCATGGCCAGTTCGTACTATCAGGTTTAAGGTAAGACCCAGCGCAGACAGTGTCGAAGAAAACAAAGTTTATTACTCGAACAGGGGCAGGCAAAAGGACAGGTCAAGGGCAGGCAGAGGTCAGAATACAGATATGTGGGGAAAGGTAGTGTCAAGTTTGAGAAACAGACCACCTCACAATCCTCAACTGCAGCTATTAAAACGTACCCGCAAACACCCGTCTACACCATGATCAACAGTGAAGAGGCGACTCCGGGATGCTGGCCTCTAGGAACATTCTTCACTTTAAAATTAGAGCGAAAGAAACGTCGGGAAAAAATCTAAACAGTATACCGTCTTCCCCATCCTGCTATCTTCAATTATCTCCTTCAACAATCGCTGGGTAAATATAAGACTCATTGGACTGTGGCCAACAGGGCTTTATGATAATCCTCATTGGTTGAGTGGAGACAGATACAAACACACGTATCTACTAGAAGACCAGTTATAGCCCTTGGCTGACCAGTACACACAACAACACACACACACACACACACACACACACACACACACACACACACACACACACAACACACACACACACACACACACACAACACACACACACACACAACACACACAACACACACACACACACACACACACACCACACACACACACACACACACTATTTATACCCCCCAGTCATCCTGTGACCCAGAGGTCATACAGAGGTGACTGTAACCTCAACCCTTACCTGACCAGCTCAGAGATAGAGGAGATCCTTGGGGAGATGCTTGGAGGAACAAACAAACAGACTATCACAACATGGTTCTATGCTTTGTGTTGTAAAGCTAAAGCCATAGATAGGATAGATTGTTATCCTGTACTGGAGATCCTGATCCACCCCGCACACACAGAACTATGCAGGCAACTGAGCAGGTGATGTCCTGGCATGGTCGTGCTCTTGCTCCCCTGACTGTCGCGCACACACACACACATGTATCTATACACTAAAGTAGGTATTGAATTGTTTACCTTGACTCCAATTCCCCTAGAAAGCTAGTCTGCTAGGCAGGTAGATCCACTTGGAACACTGTCCAACCAGGTGACCCTCAGAGATCAGAGGAGAGGGAGGACACAGCAACAGCCAACCAACAACACAATATTCCCAATCCATTTGGTTTTGTATTTTGAATATACATGTTTGTTTTTAAATAGAATCACAATTTGATATACATGTTACAGACATTTTCCCAGACCCTATTCCTCATACCCAATTAACTATTTGCTTTCTTTCAAGGCTAACAAGTTATCATAGAAAAGCTGTACCTACATGCTGCACCTACATGTAGTGTCACCTTATATTTGGTGAAAAATAAGTGGGAAACCAATACACGGTACCTCTACTGTGTTATCTTACATTCTGACTGTGTGTTATCTTGACATCTACTGTGTCTTATCTTGACTTCTACTGGTGTGTTATTTACTTCTTACTGTGATGTTATCTTGACATTCTACTGTGTGTTATCTTGACATTTTACGATGTTACTTGCATTCACTTGTGTTATCTTGACACTTCTACTGTTGTTTCTTGACATTCTACTGTTTATTTACATTCTACTTGTTATCTTGACATTCTACTGTTTGTTATCTTGACATTCTATTGTGTTATCTTGACATTCTACTGTGTTTATCATTGACATTCTACTGTTGTTATCTGACATTTACGTGTTATCTTGACATTCTACTGTTGTTATCTTGACATTTGACTTTTATCCTTGACCATTCTACTTGTTTATCTTGACATTCTACTGTGTTATCTTGAACATTCTACTATGTATGTTATCTGGACATTCTACTGTTGTTTACTTGACTTCTACTGTTATCTTGACATCTACTTGTTATCTTCATTCTACTGTATGTTATCTTGACATTCTATGTTTTGTTATCTTGACATTCTAATTTAGTTTTATTTGTTTTTTTAATGTTATCTTGACATTCACTGTATGTTATCTCTGACATTCTACTGTAGTTATCTTGACATTCTACTGTTAGTTATCTTTGACATTCTACTGAGTGTTATCTTGACATTCTACTGTATGTTATCCTGACATTCTTACTGTGTGTTATCTTGACATTCTACTGTGTTATCTTGACATTCTACTGTATGTTATCTTGACATTCTACTGTGTGTTATCTTGACATTCTACTGTATGTTATCTTGACATTCTACTGTATGTTATCTTGACATGTATTTCTGTGCAGTACTTGGCTAATAAAGTTCCTATTTTCTCTGAGAGAAACCCCATTTCCTATCTATTTCCTATGCTTCACCGGCACATTCATGTAAGTGTGAAGATAAACATGTTCGAAAGCTGCAGGTATTCGAGAGAAATGTACTGTAATTGGCATAATACCTTTTACAGGTCTTTACATGTAGTGTGTTTGATGCTGAAAGCTATCCTTTTCCATATTTTTCAGGAGTTGAAAGCTCCCCCAAACGGAGTCAGGGGCTGCCACTMCATTACCCCACCGGTCATAATCTCTTCTTTTCCCCCCCAGAAGGGTCCAGACGTGATGGCGGGAGAAGTATTTGACTGCCAGGGAGACATGCTTTATGACCATTTTAAAGGACATAATTATAGTTATTAATTTATTCATTTTCTACTGTTTTTGGCTATTTTTTAAACCCAAAGTGGATTTCTGTTTTCCCATTGAAAGTGTTTCTTGTTTGTAATAAACATTTGTATTTGACACCGGTACATCTGCTGTCGGTGTGTTTTACTTTCAACATTCAAAAATGCACTCTCACATCTGAGCTATCTTGTTGCAGGTGCATGGTAACAATTAGATCAGTTGAAAGAAAAAAGTAGCCTGCACACTTTTTTATTGATGCTCACGAGTCAGCCTCTTGACCTTCGTCAGAGCTTTTTGCTCTACTAGACTAAATTAACCATCTTTGGTATAATAATTATTGATTACATTTCTATAACAATCTCAAAGACGCATTGAAAAAAATACAAATAAGCAATACAACATTAGTAGACTAGTTATAGTTGGCTAGGTAAACCAATACATCATGAGTAGACTAGCTGTAGTTGGCTAGGTAACCAATACATCATGAGTAGACTACTGTAGTTAGCTAGGTAAACCAATACATCATGAGTAGACTACATGTAGTTGGCTAGGTAACCAATAGCATCATGAGTAGACTACATGATTAGTAGCTAGGTAACCAATACATCTGTGAGTAATAGTATAGTTAGCTAGGTTAACCATACTCATGAGTAGCTAATACTATAGTTGGCTAGGTAACCAATCATCATGAGTAGACTACAGTTGTAGTTGCTAGGTAACCAATACATCATGAGTAGACTACATGTAGTTAGCTAGGTAACATACATCATGAGTAGCACTAGTTAGTGCTAGGTAACCAATACATCATGCGTATTAGCTGTAGTTGGCTAGGTAAATACATCATGAGTGACTATGTAGTTAGCTAGGTAACAATACATATGAGTAGACTACATGTAGTTAGCTAGGTAACCAATACTCATGAGTAGACTACATGTAGTTAGCTAGGTAACCCAATACATCATGAGTAGACTACATGTAGTTAGCTAGGTAAACCAATACATCATGAGTAGACTACATGTAGTTAGCTAGGTAACCATCATCATGAGTAGACTACATGTAGTTAGCTAGGTAACCAATACATCATGAGTAGACTACATGTAGTTAGCTAGGTAAACCAATACATCATGAGTAGACTACATGTAGTTGGCTAGGTAACAATACATCATGAGTAGACTACATGTGAGTTGGCTAGGTACGCATACATGAGTAGTACATGTAGTCTAGGTAAAACATCATGAGTAGATCTGTAGTGCTAGGTAACAATACATCATGAGTAGACTACATGTAGTTAGCTAGGTAACCAATACTCATGAGTAGACTCATGTATTAGCTAGGTAAACCAATACATCATGAGTAGACTACATGTAGTTGGCTAGGTAACAATACATCATGAGTAGACTACATGTAGTTAGCTAGGTAAACCAATACATCATGAGTAGACTACATGTAGTTAGCTAGGTACCAAACATCATGAGTAGACTACATATAGTTGGCTAGGTAAACCAATACATCATGAGTAGCCTACTATAGTTGGTAGTAAACAATGCTCATGAGTAGACTAGTTGTAGTTGGCTAGGTAACCAATA
>NC_036839.1:32550774-32555968 GCF_002910315.2 Salvelinus sp. IW2-2015
TACACCCAAACCATGCATCATGGAACGTTTTTATAGACTACATGTAGTTAGCTAGGTAACCCAATACAATCCACTCAGGTGCACTTACATGTTGTACTAGTTACATAGCTAGCTTGTAAACCCAATCTACCATCATGAGTTAGACTTAGCATTTTGTAAGTTGGCTAGGTAACCAATACTCATGAGTAGACTACATGTAGTTAGCTAGGTAACCAATACATCATGAGTAGACTACATGTAGTTAGCTAGGTAACCCAATACATCATGAGTACATACATGTAGTTGGCTAGGTAACAATACATCTGAGTAGACTACAAGATTGTAGTTAGCTAGGTAACCAATACATCATGAGTAGACTACAATGTAGTTGGCAGTAGGTAAACCAATACATCATGAGTAGACTACATGTAGTTGGCTAGGTACCCAATACATCATGAGTAGACTACATGTAGTTAGCTAGGTAACCAATATATTCATGAGTAGACTACATGTATTAGCTAGGTAAACCAATCATCATCATGAGTAGACTACATGTAGTTAGCTAGGTAACCAATACATCTATGAGTAGCTAAGCTGTAGTGCTAGGTAAACCAATACATCATGACAGGCTTAATAGATACGATGTAGTAGCTAAACTCAATACATATGATATATACACTCTGTAGTTGGCTAGTAGAACCAATACATCATGGAAGTAAGACTACATGTAGTTTAGCTTAGCGCGGTAACCGCAAACATCATGAGTAGACTACATGTAGTTAGCTAGGCGTAACATAATCATCATGACAGTAACTACATGTAGTTAGCTAGGTAACCAAACATCAGTATAGTATTAACTACATGTAGTTAGCTAGGTAAAAACCACATACAATCAATGAGAATTGTGAAGATACATGTAGTAGCTAGGAACCAATACATCATGAGTAGACTACATGTTAGTTAGCTAGGTAAACCAATACATCATGAGTAGACTACATGTAGTTAGCTAGGTGTAACCAATACATCATGAGTAGATACATGTAGTTAGCTAGGTAAACAATACATCATGATAGACTACATGTAGTTAGGCTAGGTAAACCCAATACATCATGAGATATAACTACATGAGTTAGCTAGGTAAACCAATACATCATGAGTAGACTAGTTGTAGTTGGCTAGGTAACCAATACTCATGAGAGACTACATGTAGTTAGCTAGGTAAACCAATACATCATGAGTAGACTACATGTAGTTAGCTAGGTAAACCAAAAGAGGCCAAGTGTTTGAATGCATACATCCTCCAAAGCTGGCTAGATCAGAGGAAGGTTGTCAGGGAAGATATTGTAGCCAGTCATCCTCCATTACCAGCCCTCTGCCTCAGCACTGCATTCCTCTATGCATCTCTCATTCCTCTAAAGCTTTAGGTGACCCGTCAATTGATTACATGTGTAGGCCTACGGTACACTCAAGTTTACTCCAAATACGTTGCTCCAAATGCTAGCTACTTAGCTAAAGTTAGTCCAAAACAACAACAGGAAAGGTCAAATGGGTGGCGACTACAGACAATCCTTTCGGGTTCATATGACAGCCGGCAACTGATGGTGCGTCAAAACACAGGGAATAAAAAAAAAAAAACTTGCTCTGACTTAGAAAAATATTTTTTGAACGGCTCCTTCAAATCCAAAACGTCAAGAAATTACAAGCAGTCAGAAACTTGGGCATCATCTAGATCTCACAAATTCTCTGACCTAAAGATCACCTGATGTCATGAGCTCGTTTTGTTTTCAAATTCCCAGTTTGTCTTGAACTCACAAAGCATACTGTATGGCATACTGCATACATTTTACTAAACTGTATGTGCTAAATAGTACGTAGCATGATTAGTACACAAGATGCAATTTAAGTAAGTAGTAGGCAAACCGATTTCCAACCTGGTCTTAGGAGCATTTCATATTATTCTGCATATATTTCCGATTACACTCATTTAGTATGATATGTTTATGTTAGTGTGGGTTATGTTATTCAGTTATGGAGTGTACATCACCCATTCGTATGATACTGTTACGAATGACAAATTCAATATTATATGTTACAATTTGCAAAAAGTACAATATGTTCCAAATTGACCAAATATATGATACTGTATGTTAACAATTCTAACTAACATTAGCTAACATTAGCTAGGCTAAGGGGTTAGGGTTTGGGGTTAGGGTTAAGGTTTAAAGGTTCAGTTTAGGAAGTTGTAAGCAGTCATCCACTACAAGCTAATTCGCACCTGAGACGTATATGTATGGTCAATTAAATGCGTTAAGTGTCAACGTTGCTATTTCATTGATAGTGATTGGAAAAAGTGGAAACAATGTAGGTTGATTCGAACGGGCAGATGGATGGGATAAGCGAGGTTAGCTAGAAAGATTAAGTGTTATTATATTGTTTTGGTGTAAAGGGTTTATGATATTTTAAATATCTCCTAAGCCCACCAGATACAACCTGCTTTCGCAGTGTACTTGTTTCTTCGTTTGTCTTTTGGTAGTGTGGTGGTTGGTCACTTGGTGAATCTAAAGATTTATTTTTTGACCTATTATACTTTGTTCTATTGCCCTCCTTTAAAGAGTTACAATAAAAGGCTTAAGTAAAATAATTTTGAAGTCCGAACTTGGTTAGGGGAAGGGTTAGCTAACATGCTAAGTAGTTGCAAAGTAGCTAAAAAGTAGTAAGTAGTTTAAAAGTTTAACATTTTTCTATCAACCTTTGCGTTAAACGCCAACCCATCCACCCCGACAAACCGACCTCCTTTCGTTTTTGCCTTAAGTAACCATCTGTCTTATGTAATCATACCAAACGTAACATATCATATTAAATGGGGTGTCTCGGATTTATGTACAGAATAATATGAAATGCTCTGAGACCAGGTTGAGATTTTGGACATGGCCTATTTCTATCTGTAGACTCTGGAATAGAAACAAAAAGCATCTCGTCTCGTTATAGGATGTAAAACAGACACATCTCTATTCTCCATCAATGCAGAGCTATCAGATGGACTGCTAGACACTCGTCCACACACACACGCACATGCACACGCACAAACACACACACACACACACACAGAGAAAATGAATCTGCCCATTGTTATTCATTAGGACTATCTCTTATCAATAGTTAATCCCTGAACTCTGACCTGTCTGTCAGATAGATTAGTTTATTGGCTCTGATTGGAGGTCTCACATCGTGACATCAAAGGTCAAGTTCATTATGCACCATCCTATTGGCTGATTTAATCTGTTTGATTATGCATTTCTCTGAGCTAACAAACGGCTACAGAAAATAATACGATTTTACGTCTCAAAAGAGCAATCAGCTAGAATAATAGGGAATTAAAATGTATTCATGAATGAATATATTGTGCTCTGAAACATTTGCCATTGACATGAGGGAGGGACATTATCCTAGCTAGACATTTTCAGAACAATACTGTGAGGAATAAAAAAAGAATGCTGTTGGATACATTTAAGCCAGACCCCTTCTACGAATGAGCAAATACTATTGTATGGTTTTCAAATGCAATAATCAAATTAATTGACTCCATCCTAGTGCTTCACACTACTTTCATCTGTTTCATGTTCCCATTTCCAAAGCCATCATTTATCTGCAGCAGGTGTATTCAGATAGCTGCTATAACTCACTGAGATAGAGGGTGATGGATGATGGAACACACACACAGTCTGGAGGAAGTAGAATCTCAGAGCAGTTAAATATATACCTGACACACACACAAAATACCTTCTTGCAGAGGGAAGCAGCCAGAAATTGAATTTATGATGAGGTTATATTTAGGGTTGGTAACGCTATATGAGTAATGGAATCAGGGGAGGATTCATTATCTAACACATTATGATTTAATCAAACTCACCTAAATTATATTCATTTTTCTCTGACAGAAGGCTAATTCATCTCTGGACTTTGTGTGTGAGAGGGGTGCGGTGTTACGGTGAAATGGTTGCCCTCTGGCTGACAGGGCCAGATTGATCTATAAAGGTGGAATCCTTCATGGTGAAACTGCCAAGTCCATTTGCAATATTAAAGCAAAAAACAAGTAACTGCAAACAACAAACACTGATATTTTCTTCTGACACTGTACGTGCGATAGAACAGCAGCATACAGTGCCTTCGGAAAGTATTCAGACCTCTTGACTTTTTTCACATTGTTACATTGCAGCCTTATTCTAAAATGGGTTTTAAAAATCCTCAGCAATCTACACACAATACCCCAAAATGAAAAAGCAAAAACAGGTTTTTAGAAAATGTTGCACATTAAAAAAAMAAAACACACAAATAACTTATTTACATAAGTATTCAGACCCTTTGCTATGAGACTCGAAACTGTTTCCATTGATCATCCTTGAGATGTTTCTACAACTTGATTGGAGTCCACCTGTGGTAAATTCAATTGATTGGACATGACTTGGAAAGGCACACACCTGTCTATATAAGGTTCCACAGTTGACAGTGCATGTCAGAGCAAAAAAACAAGCCATGAGGTCGAAGGAATTGTCCGTAGAGCTCCGAGACAGGATTGTGTCGAGGTACAGATCTGGGGAAGTGTGCCAAAATATTTCTGCACCATTGAAGATCTCCAAGAAAGAAGGGCCTTGGYCAGGGAGGTGATCAAGAACTCAATGGACACTCTGACAGAGCTCCAGAGTTCCTCTGTGGAAATGGGAGAACCTTCCAGAAGTACAAACATCTCTGCAGCACTCCACCAATCAGGCCTTTATGTGGTCAGATGGAAGCAACTCCTCAGTAAAAGGAGGAAACCTGGCACCATCCCTACGGTGAAGCATGGTGTTGGCAGCATCATGCTGTGGGGATGTTTTCAGTGGCAGGGACTGGGAGACTAGTCAAGATCGAGGGAAAGATGAACAGAGCAAAGTACAGAGAGATCCATGAAAAYACATTGCACACAATGCAAATAGTCCAGGTAGCGATTTGATTACCTGTTCAGGAGTCTTAAGGCTTGGGGGTAAAAGCTGTTGAGAAGCCTTTTGGTCCAAGACTTGGAACTCCTGTACTGCTTGCCATGCGGTAGTAGAGAGAACAGTCTATGACTGGGGTGGCTCCTCTCGTAGTCGAGGCAAGGCCGTCGTCTCAGGCGGAGACAAGGCCTGGTCGTGAAACCTGGAACAAGGCTCATGGTGGTGAGGCCGTGGGGCGACGC
>NC_036839.1:32556547-32562554 GCF_002910315.2 Salvelinus sp. IW2-2015
TCCTTCCTCATGACACCGGCTGTGTGATCGAGCGTCTGGATGGACAGGCAGCCCCAGTGAGTACTGGGCCGTAGCATTACCTCTGTAGTGCTTGCGGTAGGAGGCCGAGCAGTTGCTACCAGGCAGTGATGCACCCAGTCAGGATGTCTCTCGATGTTGCAGCTGTAGACCTTTTGAGGACCTGAGCGACCCATGCAAATTTTTTGGTTTCCTGAGGGGGATAGGCTTTGTCGTGCTTCTTCAGCTTCTTGGGTGTGTTTGGACCATCAGTTTGTTGTTGAGTGGACACCAGGAACTTGAAGCTCAACTGCTCCACTACGTCGTCGATGAAATGGGGGCGTGCTGCGGTCCTCCTTTCCTGTAGCCCACACATCTCCTTGTCTTGTTTTTTACTTTTTACTCTTTTAGACTTTGTTGGGATATAGTTTGTTATTCTGGCACGCACAACAGTTGGCCAGGTCTCTGAACCATCTTTCCTATAGGCTGTGCTCGTCGTTGTCTGTGATCAAGGCCTACACTGTTGTGGTCGTCTGGCAACTTCATGCTGGTGTTGGAGTCCGTGCCTGGCATGCAGTCCGTGGTGAAGGACAATTGGCCTAGCGTCGTCCGGGTTAGGGAGGGTTTGGCCGGTAGGGATATCCTTGTCTCATCGCGCTCCAGCGACTCCTGTGGCGGGCCGGGCGCAGTGCGCGCTAACCGAGGGGGCCAGGTGCACGGTGTTTCCTCCGACACATTGGTGCGGCTGGCTTCCGGGTTGGAGGCGCGCTGTGTTAAGAAGCAGTGCGGCTTGGTTGGGTTGTGCTTCGGAGGACGCATAGCTTTCGACCTTCGTCTCTCCCGAGCCCGTACGGGAGTTGTAGCGATGAGACAAGATAGTAATTACTAGCGATTGGATACCATGAAAATTGGGGAGAAAAGGGGATACAATTTTAGAAAAAAAATAAATAAAAAAGATTCAAAAAAAAAAAAGATCTTACTCACGTCGGCTACGGAGAGCGTGATCACACAGTTGTCCGGAACAGCTGATGCTCTCATGCATGCCTCAGTGTTGCTTGCCTCGAAGCGAGCATAGAAGTGATTTAGCTCGTCTGGTAGGCCCGTGTCACTGGGCAGCTCGCAGCTGTGCTTCCCTTTGTAGTTTGTAATAGTTTGCAAGCCCACATAAGACGAGCGTCGGAGCCRTTTTAGTATGATTCAATCTTAGCCCTGTATTGATGCTTTGCCTGTTTGATGGTTTGTTGCAAGGCATAGCAGGATTTCTTGTAAGCTTCCAGGTTAGAGTCCCGCAGCTTGAAAGTGGCAGCTTTACACTTTAACTCAGTGCGAATGTTGCCTGTAATCCATGGATTTTGGTTGGGGTATGTACGTACAGTCACTGTGGGGACGATGTCCTCGATTCACTTATTGATAAAGCCAGTGACTGATGTGGTGTACTCCTCAATGCCATCGGAAGAATCCCGGAACATGTTCCAGTCTGCGATAGCAAAACAGTCCTGTAGTTTAGCATCTGCTTCATCTGACCACTTTTTTATAGCCCGAGTCACTGGTGCTTCCTGCTTTAATTTATGCTTGTAAGCAGGAATCAGGAGGATAGAGTTGTGATTTACCATATGGAGGGCGAGGGAGAGCTTTGTACGCGTCGCTGTGTGTGGAGTAGAGTTGATCTAGAATTGTTTTCCCTCTGGTTGCACATTTAGCATGTTGATAGAGATTTGGTAGAACTGATTTAAGTTTCCCTGCATTAAAGTCTCTGGCCACTAGGAGCGCCRCCTCTGGGTGAGTGGTTTTCTGTTTGCTTATTTCCTTATACAGCTGACTGAGTGCGGTCTTAGTGCCAACATCTGTCTGTGGTGGTAAATAAACAGCCACGAAAAGTATAGCTGAAAACTCTCTAGGCAAGTAGTGTGGCCTGCAATTTATCCACAAATATACTCCACTTCAGGCGAGCAAAATCTAGAGACTTCCTTAGATTTCGTGCACCAGCTTGTTCGTTTACAAATATGCACAGACCGCCCCCCCCCCCCCCCCCCCCCCCACGATCTGTGAAACTAGGATATTACAGTTTGATGTCCCGTTGGGAGATATCGTCGATCGTACCTCGTCTAATTTATTGTCCAATGATTGCACGTTGGCGAGTAGTATTGACGGTAACGGCAGCTTTCCCAGTCCCAGTTCTCCGTGTCCTGACCAGGCATCCGGCTCTTTGTCTTCTGTACCTGCGTCGCTTCCTCTTGCAAATAACGGGSATGTCGGTCCTGTGGGGTGTTTGGAGAATGTCTTCTTTGTATAAAAAATCTTTGTCTAATCTAAGGTGAGTGATCGCTGTCCTGATATCCAGAAGCTCTTTTCTGCCGTAAGATACGGTGGCAGAAATATTATATACAGAACAAGTTACAAATAACGCTACAAATACCACATAATAGCACAATCGATTGGGCGCCCGTAAAACTGCTGCCATTTCCTCTGGCGCCATTTTCTCAATGAGAAGAATGAGAGAAACTCCCTAAATACAGGTGTGCCAAGCTTCTAGCGTCATACCCAAGAACACTCCACAAGAAGCCTTGAAGCTGTAATAACTGCCAAAGGTGCTTCAACAAAGTACTGAGTAAAGGGTCTGAATACTTATGTAAATGTGACATTTCAGTTGTTTTTTTATATACATTTGCAAAAAAWTCTAAAAAACTGTTTTTGCTTTGTCATTATGGGGTACTGTGTGTAGATTGATGAGGAGAAAAAAGCAATTGAATACATTTTAGAATAAGGCTGTAACCTAAAAAAAAATGAATAAAGTCAAGGGGTCTGAATACTTTCCGAAGGCACTGTATGTACTGCAATGTTTTTTACCATTTGCAACGCTCCCAAGCTCTGCTTCGTCAACAAAACAATAACAATAACATTGGCTTTGGGGCAGAAAGGGGAGGTGTTTCCCCTACTATGSCTGAAGGTGAGAAGAGTGACCAGGGTTGTTCATCTATGCAGAGTTTCTCTCTCTCTGTCTAAGCAGTGAAAGGAACGATTGCATTTTTTTAAACACACTGAAACTCATACATATCCACACAAACACAGTACTGTAAGAGAAGCATACTACAGTAACATATCCATTCTTGGAGGGAGAAAGTGAGACTCTGTAAACCACTAATTGGCTGGCCTATGTATTCCAACACAGAGGTTATCAGGGCAGACTGGATGGAAATAGCAGAGAAATTACCATCACCTGTGAATGTGCTTAAACACTCCAAAACATTTATAGCAGGTCAAGTCAGTTTACAGGGTAGGCCATTGTGTTGAGAAGGACTAGATCTATTACTTCGATATAACCTCCAATACATGTTTACATATTGTTACATACACCATAATCACGGTGTTATGACCCATTCTCTGCTGGGTTGTGTATATCCATGTCTGTGTTTGAGCTGTAGGTCCATACCCCTTTGGGATGCACACTTAGCAAGGTAAACAGCGATTCAGTCATCTGAATTAGGTAATCCAGGAGTGGCCTCTCTACCCCTCCTCTCCTTCTTTAACCCCCCCCCAACACCTCCTCCCCTAGCCCGAAGCAGGGGTCTGGATGTGAGAACTGCCACGGCCAGTCTTTATGTTAATCTGAACCTCCACTGGCAAAACAGCAGGCTGAATAGGAACCACATGTCCATAGTGGAGTGGATGGACACAGGCTCCCCTTTATACTGTAGAGCCACGCTCTGAGGGACTGTGAAAAACGATGGTAGGCTGAGGTAGGCCCTGGTTAAACTCCTGAGTAGGATCCTTGTTAGATCTCGACCTTAGATTTTATAGGATCTTGTTAAGGATACTGAAGAAATTGTGTGCTTGCGTGCATTCCCGCTTGCGTGTGTGTTACTTCTCAGCAAGTAGGTATTTTTCTCCTCTCCCCCTCTCCCCATGGCATCTAATGAGCCTTACCGAAGACAGAGGAAAGTGGCAGTGACTTCATTTGACAAGTGCTTTACTTTCTCATTTAATCATTAGAATACAGTAGTACTCAGAGCATCAACATCCATAAATACATCCATAAATACTGCCCTCACGAGACGGCCAGAGACATAATGTTTTCATTCAACAGCTTTAACTAATTCGACTCTCTCTCATAGACAATACGTTTACATTTAATACAAGTGGTTTTGTGTGTGTGGATAGTTTATGTGTTTGTAAAAAAAAGAGAGAAAGGATAGAGAGATCCAGATGATATGCGAAAAGGGTGGTACGGGATAACGCGTGGAGGTTCCCGCAACATGTTTAGAGAAATCTGTACGCCAGACAAGCCGAGATAGCTCGATCTAGCAGTTTAGAGAAGCTCCAGAAATATGAGGCGATTTTGTGCAGGCAGAGGTTCTACAGATAATAGATGACAGAGGGCTCAAAGGGGGCGCGTCATGCACACGCTAGTGACCAACTGTTCCACCAGTAACTGTCACTAAATAAATATACCACAATAACACTAGACGCAGCAGCGCCAATAAAGTCCCATGTGTTGCGGCGGAGAAACTTCCACAGTACTAATAGTGGTAGGTTTAAGAGACCGCAGTCTGAGTAGAGACAGTCATCTATAGTCACCTTTCAGGAACGCGTTAGCCGACCGTCACTAGGAGCTTTCACGAGATAGGTTCCAAGTATGATCCACCATTCAAATTCCACAAGACAGTGCTGAGAGCAGCGCCCCGCCAATGATCTCAGGAAACTTTTCCAGCACGACTATCTTTTTAAAGTGGAGATTATTGCACGACTGGGAGAGACTTTCACAGGTAGCCTTTGCAAGATGCGGGCCAGAGTTTACCTCTGGGTGTACAATCTTGACTTAGAGAGTGCACATGCACACGCATTTCCACAAGTTTAACTGGCCACTGCATATGAAGTTCCATTTTTTCCACACCGCAGTTAACTGCGCCGGCCACCTGAACGACTATATGGGGAATGCATTTGTCGTGATCAGCCTTGCGGGATACAACATCTCAGCTCCACGCACGTAACTTGGTGTACTAGAACTTCCACATTTATAGTTTACTCCGCTGACCAGAAAATCTTTACCGCAACAGTTAAGCTGCTCCCACAAGCTATGCATGGGATCCATTTCCACAGGTACCTTGAAGCCTGCCATCAAGCTGAAGAGATTCCAAAGTAACTGCGACGGTGCACGTCTAACGGTATGAGTGCAAGATGACACGTAAACATAAATGAAAAGTTAGAAGGTGATCTAACATTTCTTTATTTAGCCATAATTCTTATTAAGTTCGCTCTGAGTAAATACATGTTTGGGAGCACTCAGACAGTCTAGAAGGTCTCAGTGGTTAGATCACACAAAATAGGACTGGAGCGAGTCCAAGACGAAGTTCAGAGACCAAGGACTAGAGGGGGGTGCGACTGCAGTCCAGACCTAAGACTCGCCAGAGGGGGGGGCTGAGAGGACCTTTCGAGTTCCACAGGAACGCCATAAAGATCTAGATGGGGGGTGAGAGACCCTAGGCATTGTGACTCCTGATCAGCGAACACAGACTAAAGTTTGCATAAGAAGGGCAGAGGGTTGAGACATTAGCAGGTCAAACAAGGAGCCACAAAGACTGCTGTAGGGAAGGGATTGAGACTGAAAGATACAAGGACCAAGACTGAGGGGGGTGGAGACCTAGAGTCCAAGACCACACCCGATCCTAGGAGAGTGGGAGGGGATAGAGAAGACTGGTGGAATACTTCGTAAGACGGCGTAAGGACTAGGGAGGGTGGTGGGCTTCTGAGCGTACTGGAAGTTTCAAGACGAAAGAAAACACGGCAAAGTGAATTGGGAGCAGTGAATGACGCCCGAGTTTTCAAGAGACAGACATAATTGAGCTAATGAGGCGCGGTGGAGAGAGCTTGTAGAGCGTTCAGAGACCGGCACTCAAGAGAGGTGGGTGTGGGCACGTCGAGGTTCAAAGATGGGAGTTACCAGAAAACGCACCTAGAAGGCGTGGGGTGTGATATACTTCACGCTCGAGACTCCCAGACTGTAGAGGGGGGC